>NC_043966.1:25878646-26133646 GCF_902148855.1 Sphaeramia orbicularis
TCCACTATAAGAAAAAACATCCATAATCCACAAAAAATAAAAGCGTAGGTTGAAAAATTTTAAGGCCTTCAGCTAATGTGGCTAATGCTAAGGAAGTAACCCATCAGAAGTGGAGGTTGATGTGCTAAAAATAAAGCTATTTCAAAAATATTTACATTAATATAGTTTTCAAAGCGGTTAAACGATTAATTAAGGTTCCGGTGTCTGCTGAAGGTTAGGCCTGGGTGTTAAATGGTTAAGGTTAGGGTTAGGCTATGGTTGGGGTTAGTTTTTATTGGAAAATTGCCCTTGTGTGCACTGTGTGAAGGTTTGTTGCTAAGCTAATGCTAATGTGCAAAGTTGACTGTTGAGCTGTTCTCTTCTTTATCTTATAGTGTATAATTTTTTGGATTGTACTCTTTTTTATCTTATAGTGGATATATTTTTGGTTGTTCTCTATTTTTCTTATAGTGGATAATTTTTGGGTTGTTTTCTTTTTTTCTAATAGTGGATCATTTTTTGGGGTTCTCTATTTTTTCTTAGAGTAAATCATTTTTTGGGTTCTCTTTTTTTCTTATAGTGGATTTTTTTTGGATTGTTGTCTTTTTTTTCTTATAGTGGATAATTTTTTGGGTTGTTCTCTTTTTTTCTTATAGTGGATAATTTTTTGGGTTGTTCTCTTTTTTTTCTTATAGTAGATAATTTTTTGAGTTGTTCTCTTTTTTTCTTACAGTAGATAATTTTTTGGGTTCTCTTTTTTTTTCTTATAGTGGACAGTTTTTTGGGTTGTTCTCTTTTTTTCTTATAGTGGATAATTTTTTGGGCTGTTCTCTTTTTTTCTTATAGTGGATATTTTTTGGGTTGTTTTCTTTTTTTTCTTATAGTGGACAGTTTTTTGGGTTGTTCTCTTTTTTTCTTATAGTGGATAATTTTTTGGGCTGTTCTCTTTTTTTCTTATAGTGGATATTTTTTGGGTTGTTTTCTTTTTTTTCTTATAGTGGACAATTTTTTGGGTTGTTCTCCTTTGGGTTGTTTTCTTTTTTTCTTACAGTAGATAATTTTTTGGGTTCTCTTTTTTTTCTTATAGTGGACAGTTTTTTGGGTTGTTCTCTTTTTTTCTTATAGTGGATAGTTTTTTGGGTTGTTCTCTTTTTTTTCTTATAGTGGACAGTTTTTTGGGTTGTTCTCTTTTTTTCTTATAGTGGACAGTTTTTTGGGTTGTTCTCTTTTTTTCTTATAGTGGATAATTTTTTGGGCTGTTCTCTTTTTTTCTTATAGTGGATATTTTTTGGGTTGTTTTCTTTTTTTTCTTATAGTGGACAGTTTTTTGGGTTGTTCTCTTTTTTTCTTATAGTGGATAATTTTTTGGGCTGTTCTCTTTTTTTCTTATAGTGGATATTTTTTGGGTTGTTTTCTTTTTTTTCTTATAGTGGACAATTTTTTGGGTTGTTCTCCTTTGGGTTGTTTTCTTTTTTTCTTACAGTAGATAATTTTTTGGGTTCTCTTTTTTTTCTTATAGTGGACAGTTTTTTGGGTTGTTCTCTTTTTTTCTTATAGTGGATAGTTTTTTGGGTTGTTCTCTTTTTTTTCTTATAGTGGACAGTTTTTTGGGTTGTTCTCTTTTTTTCTTATAGTGGATAGTTTTTTGGGTTGTTCTCTTTTTTTTCTTATAGTGGATAATTTTTTGGGCTGTTCACTTTTTTTCTTATAGTGGATAATTTTTTGGGTTGTTCTCTTTTTTTTCTTATAGTGGATAATTTTTCATCTCTTCTCTTTTTTTTCTTGTAGTGGATAATTTTTGGGGTTGTTTTTTGATGTTGCACCTCTGGGCCACTGCATTTGGGTCCAACTTGGTAAATGAAAACAAAAAACTAACCTTTCCCATCTCTGTTGGAGCCTGTGTTTGTTGGCCGGCCTTTAGTTAAGAGCAGATGTTACTCCGTTGTGCAGATTAAGCCTGAAGTCGCAGTTTGAACAAGGACCGTGGGCAACAGAACAGAGAGTAGTCGTAGCCCGTGTACTTCAATTACATTTAGGCAAATGTACAAAGTCAACAGCTAAACAACATGAGACAGTGTCAGCTGCTGTGGAAGCAATAATAAGGCAGTGATGCATCACCAAAACATCTAAAATACAGTAATTGGATAAAAGGGACGGCGACACAATGCTGTTTTATGGCGCAAACAAAGAGATATATTTAAGTTGGTCTGCAATTGAATACTCATTAAGTTCAAGTAATTTGTGACCTAATTGGTACTTACGACACAATAGTGCCAGAAAATTACTTTTGGATTGAACAGGGACATTAAATTAACACTTTAAAGCAACACAGGGGATTAGTACAGTTGAACAATAATGCATTTAAAATTATATTAAGAAATGATTTTTCATCTTAATTGTGCAGTCATCTTATTAATGAGTGCAATAGATGACCTACATAGAGAACAGTGGCGTTTTTTTTTTTTTTTTTTTGGATTTTCTTCTTTTCACATAATGAGGATAGTCACCTCAGCAGCACATGCATCTTATCCTCTCACAGCTCTTTCAGATATTAGGGTATTTTTCTGCCTCTGCTCTTTTTCAGTTCATATACAAAGAAACATTTTTGCTTAATGAGCCGTATAATCTGGAAAACATCGTACAAATCATGTGTAAGTAAATTTCTCGGGGTAAAATCTATAGTGACCTGTCAGATTCTTTAAAATCCAAAGTGTATGCGAGGCAACATTTGCTTTCGGTGGATAGTGATTTACTAGACATTTCGGATGACAATTTGCACATTTTCTTTTTTCTGTTTGATGCCAAATCACCGTGGTTTATTATCAGTTGTACAGGACACAGTCACACACACACACACACACACACACACACACACACACAAACACACACACACACACACACACACACACACACTCACACAGTCCACATTCTATCTGATGGGAAAGCATATTCAATTATTAACTGATCTACCTCTGCTGGTGCCCATTTCCTCACAGATAAAAAGGCCTATTAGACTTATTTCCTCCTTGTAGATAGAATGAAATATCATGTCTTTTAATGGATAGGCCTATTTTAATCTCCCACATTAATACTTTAATATGCAGGATATTATTGTTCTGTACCAATGACTATAATTAGTTTTGTTTAATAATCTCTGTCAATCCTAAAATTGCTCACTTGCTAGGTTCCACATCTTACATGGGAAGACCATTCATTTGAGGGTCCTTATATGTACAGTACAAGGCCTCCATTTAGATTCAGTGGATAAATGTAAGTCGCAAACATAAGAATAGACAAGAGAAAGCAAGATTTTTTTTTTTTTTCTTTTCCGTTCTTGCACTTTCTTGATGCTACAATTGATTTTCTTCTCCGGGTATACGTTCAACAGCTGTCAGCACATTTCTACATCTAATTAAAATAGTTAAACCTATAAAAAAAGCAATGACGGAAATAGAAACTGATAACATTAACTCTCTACTTGTAGGGTAATTTCCATTTTTTCATTTAATTTATTATTTTTCAATGAAGATAAAACATTTAGAATACAGTCTATAGCCTGATCTCTACTGTAATACAGCATTTTCCCTCAAGCATTGTATTGTTTTGTTCTCGTATTTAGCAAACAGATGTGTCTAGTTTGGCAGCAGGGAGCGGAAATACTAAGATATGCATGACCTGTAAAATGCTCAGAAATTTGTAGCAAAGTTATGCTAAGAAGTCAATTTGTTTACTTCAATTTGGTGCCACGGGATAAAGTCTCGCTAAAAATGTCAATGTCTTACACTGGTGCCTTATGTTGATTATGTCTAGTTTGACGTTTATTAGCTTATGTCATATCTCTGCTTGTAATTGAGGTGAAGTTAAGTCATGAATTAAAAGGATTGATAAAAAATGAATGAATATGTACAAGACACATACATATAAAGAACATACAATGAACATAATTAGTAACCGAAAAAGGAAGAAGCTGAAGTCAGACGTTTATTTCTGCTTTTCCTGCTCCCATCTTTTGAATTACCTGAAGTTGCAGCGAATAAAACATTAACGCAAATTAATCTACATTCAGTTTCTAAAGTCACTTCGATTTTATTGTACTTTCATAGCCCTTGAGAATTTGACAACTTAAAGTTTTTTTTTAAAACTCGACAACAAGCTGCACAATTTCAATTCATCCTTCAAATGGTTCCATAATTTGACACCAATAACAGAAACACAGCGATATTTAACATTTGTTCTTTACGTGTTCAACACAAACATCCCTCTTAAAATATCATTTCCTTTTTTTAACTTAATTTTTTAAAAATACAAACAGGAAGACTTTTGCTTTTAGCACAAAACATAATTTTCATTGTTTTTAAATATACAATATCAGGTTATTTTAATCTATCAGATCCTACAAAAAATGGATTACTAAAAGCAATATAACATGCTATGGGTAGAAATAAAAGAAAGACTTCAATTTAATATTAATTATTTGATGATAATAATAGTTAGTACTTAAAATGAATTTACCAGGTTCATTACAGACACACACACACACACACACACACACACACACACACACACACACCTGCTGACATCTGTAGCACATTTTCTTTGTTTTTCATTTGACTTCTACATCTTTTCATCTGTAAAACTGAACCAAAACCGATTACTTCTAATAGACGGTATTAATTTCCAGTCCATTTTAACACCTGCGAATCCATTAGGGCTGACGTACAATTGTTGTAAATAATCACCAGGCATGATGCAGCTGTCTGCGGCGCTGCCTCACAACAGAATCACCACCCCTTCTGTCTTCCTCTCTCTGCCTCTGCCCCTCTCTCCTCAATGGCAAAGTCAAAATGGCAAAGCCTTCCAATCACATTACTGTATACCAGGGAACATTTAAATGCTAATGTTATAAGCTCACATGCCTAATATGATAAGCTGACAAGCTTATTATAAGCTCTGAAGTTTTAAGAGTTTCTTCCATTAGTTATCACAGGAGGCATTAAATTGCATCGCTGCACTGTGCCAGAAGGTATGGAGTTAAATTCTCTTGCAGAAGAGATTATTTTGGCTGCCTTCTGACAGCACTATACAGTGGCAGGATTGTACATGATGGTTTGTCAAGAGACGGGGAGGTGCACAGGGAGTGGAGTGCAAGTGGTTTGAGCTTGACGTGTATGTGTGTGTATGTGTATGTGTATGTGTGTATGTGTGTGTGCACATGTGTCTTATCTTCTACTTTCTACAGTGTATGTAACTATATAGGCTAGAGGTTAGTTTATCCTATGGAGAGCTGCACCACAGCTGCGCTGACTGTCATTCTTCCACTTTGATGACCTGGACAATAACAGACAGCAGACAGCGCAATGTACAATTATATCATATGAGCTCCTCAGAAAAAAAAAAAAAAAAAAAAGAGTCTATATTTACATGACAGCCTGCACACATTAAAAGGATTCACATGGTTAGAAAATATAAAGATTAAAAACTGAAAGCAACAAAATCCTACATTTTAATATTAGATTCAATAGTCTAAATTTAGTCACAGTGTATTGTATTAATCAATAAAAAATGAAACTACAAGCTTAATCAAGAAGATGTTTGCATCTCCTGAAGAAAATGTCTGAGAATTGAGATAGATGTTTTAGAGATTAACATGACATGAGCATCTGAATAAATCAGCGCCAACTTCAACTATCAATCCAGCACTTGTGACATTTTTCTTTCTTTTTTTTTCTCCCTTTTTTTTTTTTTTTTCTGCTTCCAGCTTTTCAGCAGTGAAATTCTATCCTGATTCTCACAAAAGCCTAAATCATTTACCAAGACAACTAGAGGAAACCTTGTAATTTTCCATGATTCAATTGAGTCGTTTACATTTGGGGTATTTACATTTTAATCAGGTCCTCTGTTCTGCAGCAGTCCCATTGATTAACCTTATCACGGGATGATATACTTCGGACACATTATGAGCGACGGGATGTGAACAACAGGCATGGGCCTTGCTCCATGAACAATCACTGGTCTCAATTAGTTAGTGATACTGCATCTGAGTAACAGCTGGCAGCTTCTGTCTGTCTAATCTCTCACTGCAGCTGTGCTGGAACAGGCAACATGCTAGCCTAATTAGCCATGCTGTCTCCATGGGAAAATGAAGCCTTGGGGTCCTAGATCAATGTTGCTGTCCCTTATTCATTCTCCTCCTCCGCCATGCATAAACAAAAATGCTCTGAGCCCCCTCACTGAAAGATACAATGAAAGCCATTGTTGTCACTGAAATGGTTTCATTACCCTCCGTGAGGAACTGTCATCATGTTGTTTCTCCGTTAGTGCAAAAAGATGTTTAGATATGTGGCAAAATTAGACACTCGCGTCTCCCCTCACTGGCACACTCATGTCAATTTTCTGCCTTGCTACAGATGTGATTTTAAATTGACTGGACTAGATTACTTCTTTATCAGGTTTTCCAGCTAATGATTTGTTTACCACACCAATAACACTAACTATAAATGCACACACACACACACACACTGGCGCCGAAGCAGCTGAAACAGTTCAATGTTTCTATGTTGAAGAGACTTTCTTATCTTATCACTGAGTTGAGGAGACAGGGATAGGGACTCGGGTTTAGCAGCCAACACTGGCAATGCTGGTGTGACACTTATTTGACTAGCTGGCTGTTGCAAATGTAGGTACTGCAGGGAAGAGTCATAAAAGCAAGGATTTATCGGATTTCTTTTGCTCAGAACAACAACTGGAGCGTGATGTACAATTTTTAGACAGGAGTCTGATTTTGATGCGTTGTGGCTCGGTGTCCGATCATAATGAAGAAGGTGAACTGGAAGAAGAAAAAACTACAAATTGAATGGGTAATGTGAGAGATGAATACATTTGCAGTTTGAAAAATCAAGGTATAACACATAATCAATCTGTTTGACAAGTCTAAGGTGTTAAAAAAATCTTTACTTACTAACTTTTTTTTTTTTTTTAAGTTAGCAGCAATTATATTGTACTGTATGGGATGTCATCTGCATCAACACATGTCTGACACATGCTTGGCAGCCTGATATGCTAACTGTCAAACTGTTAAAGTCTCACTTCCTGTTGCTTATTTAGGGAAGACTCAGGTAACACTTACTAGATAGGATTTACTGTGATCACTGTAGACATAAAAAGACTAAATTAAGTGGTTATATTTTAAAGGTAAAATATACATTTACAAAAAAGGCTACATATAGATTATGGTTTTCCCTCAAGGAGAATCAATTTTAGATGAATAAAAACATTACCTTACTTGGATAACTGTAGTAAAACATTTATTAGTGTTTTATCCATTTCATGGCACAAATCTAAACCTTCTTGCAGACTCTCAATCTATTGCTTCAGGGACTTTTGGAAGTTTTACTTCCGTTAACGGCTTTCAGCTTGTTTTGTTTGATGTCTAGATGCATGGTGTCATTGCTACGACCCCTGTTTGCTGTTACACCACCCCCCTCCTGCACCCCAGCTCAGCAGGGCCCAGTGTGGGTCACAAACCTGTAATAAACAGGAGGGGCCGAGGCTCGATTTGGGAAAAATGGGCGCTTTCAATGGCATCAGAAAACGTCTAGAGTAATACACTAAATTATTGGGGTCAGTGACTCCACCCGCTCTGTTGATTTGTCTGTGGACACAGAAGGCTCACACTGACATTGAAGGACATTTTTCCACCACCAAGGACTGTAAATTAAGAGACATGCCTGCACTGAGCAGCTTATGTGAGGCAGCAAAGATTGAAGCGTTTTACTATAGACGAGCCCTGCTAATGTAAACCGCACAAACACAACCCTTTTAGGGTTTAAGGTTAGAAGTGTGCCTTTACTAAAAAGATCTACCAGGGAAATAACACCATCTATTTAAACAACAACAAATAGACATGTTTAACTACAGATTATACATTTCATTTGTCATTTAACCTAAAACATACACACACACAAAGCACCAGGAGTGTATTTTTAACCATCCGGCATCCACAGAGTTGCACAATTGCAGCTAATCAGCCTAATGAGCCAAAGATTGCAGCAGTAATCAGGCGTCATTAGGTTTATGAGTATTTATTATCTGTGGCACGGAAATAATAAAGAAGAGCACCTCTTGTTGATGGCTCACAAAGGAGTGACGCCCTGCAATCTGTTTATTAATGGAGCTCTGTCACCTGGCCACCACAACTCAACAGGCCAGGTCATCCATCATTGCTGGGCCCTGACACACAGAAGATAGATGTACTTCCCTGTTCTGACCTGAATGTTAGACATTTCAAAGCTGGCACAAAGAGCCACACATGGTTCAGGGTATCGTGTAGGTGGCCTCAGGCAGAGTCGTCCCCCTTGTTTTCCTCCTTCTTGTATGTCTACGTGCACGGAAGCGCGTCCTCGGCCATGGCAAAGAAACAGAGCATATGCAAGTGTGGAGAGTCGATTTGTTTGCCTCCAATTCTAAGCGTGCCTCATCTCGTTTGCCTGTGAGCAATGTTTCACGCTGGTTCAAGCCAGTTTGGGTGACTAGGGGATGAAGCCTCCATGCAGGTCTCCTCCATGTTTTCTCCCTTTTATTTTAGCTGCTTGGAAGTGATGTCATGCTTGTTAGGAATCAAATCACATACGCTCTCAAACAGGCTCACCCGGTCCATCTTGTTTGCGTTCTGTTTAAAAAGCATTTTACATTTTCGTGTCAAAATTGGATTCAGAGCTGTATTTTCTCAAATGCTTTTACCGTGTTTGCTGATATACTGGAGGAAAAAAAAACAACAACAACAAAAAAAAAAGTGTCAGGGAAGGGTGTGCGTGTTAGAGAAAGAAGCAAGGAGAGATGGAGACGGAGAGACTTTTCTATAGAGAAACATGAATTCAAGCAACTTGTAACTGCGTGAGAAACACAACCTGCTCATTGTTTGTGTCATCTGATGCCTCTAGAGACTGAGCTACACAGAGATTAAAAAGGAGATGGAGAGAAATGGGATTTATCTGTACCTGTTATGTGTGTTTCTGTACTGCTTGGATTAGTGTCCTGCATCCCCTTAACCCACAAAGAAGCTGACATGGTCAAGCTCCATTCAGACAAACATGATTGTTGCTCCATATATTGTTGTCATTGTTGTTTGGCTATTCAGTGCCTCTTTACTGAAGCACACACTTACAACTGAGAGACAGTTTAGGAGTGGTGGAAAGTCTTTTCACCGTAATCAGAGCATCTCTGGACGAAAACGCAAAATGCAGAATGAGTATTTTTTATTTTTTGCTGTTGCTTGGCTTTTAAAAGCATGACAGTTAGAATGTAAATTTAGCCCCGTCGATTAACCCTTTATAGGACACTCACAAATATGCTGAAATTCAAAAGTTCAACTGTAGTGTGTTCTGGGAGGACATAACAAGACTCTACTACTTGTGTGAAATTTAAAAAAAAAAAAAAAAAAAATTATTTAATGTTATGTAGAAAATTATGGTTAATGAAGTTACCATATTTGGTTTCTTACCCATAAGTAGCAATAAATCAATCAATCAATCAATCAATCCAAGAGGTAAATATAGTAAGTATTTTAGAACATTAGAACATCATTTTTTAGAAGATTAGAACAAGACTTTATTACTTTTGTGAAATTTTTCAAAAATATTATTGTTATGTAGAAAATCATGGTTAATGAAGGTACCATATTTGGTTCCTTACCCATAAGTGGCTAAATAAATAAATAAATAAATGAATAAAATTTAAAAAAATCCAAGAAGTAAATATAGTATTTTAGAACATTAGAACATCATCTTTAGAACATTAGAACAATAATTTATTACTTTTGTGAAAATTTTCAAAAAAATATATTGTTATGTAGAAAATCATGGTTAATGAAGTTACCATATTTGGTTCCTTACCAATAAGTGGCAAAAAATAAACAAATAAATAAAATAAAATAAAAATCCAAGAAGTAAATATATTAAGTATTTTAGAACATTAGAACATCATTTTTAGAACATTAGAACAAGACTGCATTTCTTTTGTGAAATTTTTCAAAAATGTTATTGTTATGTTGAAAATCATGGTTAATGAAGTTACCATATTTGGTTCCTTACCCATTAGTGGCTAAATAAATAAATAAATAAATGAATAAAATTTAAAAAAATCCAAGAATATAGTATTTTAGAACATTAGAACATCATTTTTAGAACATTAGAACAATAATTTATTACTTTTGTGAAAATTTTCAAAAAAATATATTGTTATGTAGAAAATCATGGTTAATGAAGTTACCATATTTGGTTCCTTACCAATAAGTGGCAAAAAATAAACAAATAAATAAAATAAAATAAAAATCCAAGAAGTAAATATATTAAGTATTTTAGAACATTAGAACATCATTTTTAGAACATTAGAACAAGACTGCATTTCTTTTGTGAAATGTTTCAAAAATGTTATTGTTATGTAGAAAATCATAGTTAATGAATTAACCATATTTGGTTCCTTACCCATAAGTGGCAGAAAAAAAAAAAAAAATAAAAAATCCAAGAAGTACATATAGTAAGTATTTTAGAACATTAGAACATCATTTTTAGAACATTAGTCCAACATAAGTGCTGATCCAGACCCCTGTCCACATCCACATTCTCCCTTTGAACATCATTCCTTACATTAGTACCATTACTTCATGGTACCTAACAAAGCAGGTCCACTCACTGTTCATGCAGAGGTGGACCTTACAGACCCTGTAGACCACACTGGACCTGAGACTGTTGACTCACTGTCCTCACTTCAACTGTTGCTGTCACTGTCTTGTAATGCATGTGGAAATGACCAAAAATAGTTACTTGCCCGATAAAAGGTTCAAATAAAAGTTGTTCTAAAGCCATCACTTTTGGCTCAGCTCTCCGTTTCAACAGGGTCCCAATCTTTATAACAACAGAGGTTCTTACCCGTCTATTATGACGTGTAAAGATGTTACTTAAACTGAATTTGGTCGAAGCACTCGTCTGACTTCTCACCGCCTGTCCTGCTAACCCTGGCACCAACCACTTCCAGGAGAAACCCCCTCTTTGGACAGTAATAGTAACAAGTCCAGGTGGTCTTGGCCAGTGTTGGGAGTAACGTATTACAGTAATAGATTACTTTTTGTTGTAATGCAGTAGTGTAAGGCATTACTAATAATTTTTCTGTAATATTTTACTTGGTGCACGTTCAATAGTGCTTACATTACAACACACTTTTTGCCCATTATTTAATTGCTCAAATGAAAAAATAAACAAATGAAAAAAAAAAACAACACAAAAAACAGAAAGCCTGGGAAACTTAAGGAATCAAAAAATGCAGCAGTAAAGTTCTATTTCCTGTTTGTGTTCAGCCAATGGGTGAGGACGGCAGAAGACAGTCCACTGTCCACATGGACGTATGCTCATCACTAACCCTAACCCTGCTTTACAGAAGCTAGTTAGCGTGATCCATGTGCTCAGCAATGACAAGATAAGCTAACGTTTCTATGACTAGTTAGAATTATTTATCGATTTTGGATTTATCTAAAAGTTTAATAACATAACTTTACCCCCGGACCAAGGTTATAATAGTTTTGGATTTTTCATTATAGTTTAGTTTTATTTAGTTTTGATGTTTTTTTCCTCTAATTCAGTTAGTTTTAATTCATTTTTAGAGTAGGTTTGCTAGTTTTTATTAGTTTTCATTTTTTTCTAAATGTTTAGTTTAAGTTTAGTTTTAGTATTAATTTTAGTTTTGTCATATATTTTATCTTCTTTGCTGCCGTATTCACATAAATCCCAGACAGGACTCTGTTGCTTTCTCCCAACTTTAGTCTCCATGTTTCCAGGTAGAGTGGGGATGACAAGACGACTTTAAATGACAAGTGACAGGAAGTGACGGACCGTGAAGTGTCGCATGGTGCCACTAGCTAAAACTGCTAGAGCGAAATAAATCGTTTTCGTATCAATCCGACATTTACAAAGATGAAAACGAAGGGAATTTTATCCATAATTTTTATACGTTTTAGTCAGTTTTGTAAGCACACAATACAGTTTCAGTTAAGTTATCATTTTTTCTTTTAATTATCATTTTTATTTATTTCAGTTAACGAAAATGTTTTTTCAATTCTGGTTTTCGTTACTTCGTTAGTTTTCATTAACGATAATAACCTTGCACTCGACAACACTCCCCTGGATAGAAGAAGGTAGATATTACATCAAAATTATATTCTACCAATTATAACAGGTCAACAACAAATTTATTGTTTAAGTTTTTTGAGCTGATTTAGGATCATTTTGGTGTGCTGAATCCAAAAATCACATTAATTTTGCTCAATCAGGTCAACTTTCTGAACTATGCTACATATTGGCTTTTTAACATTTTTTTATTTACGTTTATGGGCATTTTCACATCATATGATACAAAATTCTTTCATATTTCTTGCAATAAATGAGTTCTGAAGATTTTACTTTTGCCAATTTATGATTAATGTTTTTTTTAATATTACAGGTGAATGAAATGGCTTCGACTAGAAGATCTTGTAAAAATAAGCCTGACGTATTCTGCTACATCTGCGGTGAATACACCATTGTACCTAACAGGAATCAAGTCACAAGTTTCATAAAGTGTGCTTAGCAATCTTATTTTGCTATTAATTATTATATTTTGTGAGAAGATCAAATTTTTCAAAATCAAATTAGCAAAAAAACCCTGACCTGATTGAGAAAAGCAGATGTCATTTTTGGATTTATCGGTGCAAAATGGTCCTAATTCAGTTGAAAAAACCTAGACAACTTGCAAAAAACATTTTTTTGTAACCCAGTGTAATATATATAACATACATAAAGACATGAACCTCCGAAAGAAATAATAAACAAAAGGCACTTTTTGTCCATCGGGTTACATGATCCTGATGACAAGTAGTTGTGTCCTTCCTGAATCTTCTCAAAACAAGACAGTGCACTATGGCACAATGCCATGGTGGAGGGGGGGGACTTGTTCAGGGGTTCAGGGAACTTAACCTAGCCCCCCCCCGTTACCTCCGCCAAGGAGGTTATGTTTTTGCCAGGGTTTGTTTGTCTGTCTGTTTGTTTGTCTTTCCGTTAGTGTGCAACATAACTCAAAAAGTTATGGACAGATTTTGATGAAATTTTCAGGGTTTGTTGGAAATGGGATAAGGAAGAAATGATTAACTTTTAGGGGTGATCCGGAAGAAATCCTGGATTCTGGATCACTTTGAAATTTTCGTTAACTTTGTGGTAAATGGGGCCAAAAATGTTCCTTTCCCAATATCTCGCTTAATTATTGACCAAAACTCATGAAATTTTACTCAGGAATTGACAATGGGGTCCTCTATCACATTTCAAAGGCTGATCCGGATCTGATCCAGAAGGCGGATTTTATCTCAATTTATATAAAAAATGTGGGTGCCCTTACTTTTTGGCCTACTGTGCCTTTAATATTAAAGGTAGAAATTTCTGACAAGCGCCATCGTGTAGCTCAGTCAGTTCTGCATCGGGAGTATGCCACCGGATTTCATGTAGCTTTAATACTTAAGGAGCTAGATCCAGAAGAAAACCGCCATTACGAGAAATGTGATTTTCGTGAATAACTACTGAACTAATAAGGATATAATTATGAATCCAGTTGCTAATGGTATGTTTTCATGGTCAAGGAATCTTAAAATATAGGTAAAATAAATATGGGACTAATATTTATGGTGGAAATCACAATATGGGGGAATTGTGCAAATCTCATTCAATTTGACTCAGGGATTTACAATGGGGTGTTCTATCAAATGGCAAAGACTGATCTGGATCTTACAAAAAGTTATGGACAGATTTGGATGAAAATTTCAGGAAATATTGATACTGGCACAAGGAACAAATTAAATTTTGGTGGTGATCGGGGGGGGGGGCACTGATCTGCCTTGGCGGAGGTCTGCGCTCTCAAAGTGCTTTTCTAGTTTGAACATGTAAAATGTTGAAAAAAAATGCAAGCGTTCCTGCTGGGATTTGAACATTGCAGACCGTAGCGTTACTTACAGTGTTATCCATCCACATGTACTTAGGGGCACAAATTTATGCGTCCCAAGAGTCTACTATCTCTTGTATTGGGGGGGGGGGGGGGGGGGGGGGGGGTATGCGCAATTTATGACAAGAGTCTGTATATAACTCAAAAGTAATATAGGATTCATGTAATGCATTACAATTCTGAGACAGTAACATTGTAAAGTAAGGAATTACTTTTAAATAACAGTAATAAGTAATCTGTAATGGATTACAGTTTAGACGTAACTTGCTCAACACTGGTTTTGGCGGCTGCTTCTGGTGGATTTATGGCTCTTGTTACATGTCAGGATAAATCATTAAGGGCCAAGAGAGAAGACCCTAAGGACAAATAAGTATCAGGTGGACTGAGGCTAAGATAAGTATAAGAACTTTTGATGTCACGCACACATTAACCTTAAAAAAACAGCACATTTTTACCCCCATCAGATCAGTGTTTCTGCGTAAAACCCCAGTCCTGCTCCCACAGCCACAGATCGGTCTCACTGTATCTGAAAACAGGCTTACATTAGCCAAGAGCTATTTCACAGGGACAGCCAAGCAGAAAAATAATTCAAAGGTTTGCTTATCAAGAAAGCTGGTGTGAAAGTTCAACAAATGATTATTCCAGAGTCAATGTTCACATAACTGGTGGTCTGAAATAGGAATGGGTGTCAGGGAGAGATTCTGATTCAGTGAATTAATTGTTATCAAAATCAGCGAGGGAACACGATTCGGAGGCCGCCGGCGCCGCAGGGATCGGCCCGCAGGATTTTCAGATGTGACAAACAAACACAATCAGGGTTGGAGATGATTGGTGAAATCTATTCCCCCCTCGGTTTGCCCCATACGTATGAGAAAAAAATTGCTGTATTGCTTTATAGACACCTGAGTGTTGAACTGAATAGTTTTCCTGAAAAGAAAAATGAAAAACAGGTTCATCTTTGCGTTTTTTTTTTTTTATTCCACAGAGGCCTTTCAATCCGACACGTTGAGGGAGTGTGTACTTTTATATCAAGACAAAAAAACACAGTTCCTTTTCAGTTCTTGTCTACTCTATTAGGGAGTTGTGTCACAGTTTTTTTTTTTTTTTTCTCATTTCCATTTCATTAATCTGTTCATCACAAAGAAATGTATGAAGCTTTTGGTAATAAGTTGTTCTGCTAAATGTCTTGAAACTGCTGCAGTGGGAGTCAGGAGACATATGCTGCAGAAACCAATGTTCCACGAAGATATTTTTAAGTCTCATCAAGTGTTTTAGGTCATAGCAGTTGAAAGTGTTTAATATTATGTGATAATTGTTACCGCTAGGGTGCACCAGCTCATTTAAGTTACGAAAAAAAAAAAAGTGAATCCTTTCGGGTGATTTTTTTTTTGTCTCCTCAGTGTCTGTGTAACTGCAAATCTGTGAATTTTCAGTTTATGTACCTGAAAATTACAGATAAGAAAATGATGATAAAAATAAACAAAAAAAAGAAAGAAAGCAGAAGGGGATAATTGTACCTGTGTGATGATAATCATGCAACATAATATCTATTGTCAGATCTTATAATGTAACTGACACAACAGCTACAAACAAATGTCAAAAATGCTTTCTGAACTGATTCCACCACCAGCAAACATGTTCACATCAGGTGAAGAAAAGAGGAGGGGTGAAGAAATAAGATGAAGGGCCCTGGGTCTGATGATGATAAATGTCACACTTTGAATCATATGTTTTTACTAAAATTATCTGACAGACCAAAGGAAGATTTATGAGTCTGTGAAATATTTGTGTTTTTCTTTCAGCTTCGCCATGGATGTGCCCTGGCACAGTCAGCACCAATTCAAACACAGCTGGCCTGCTCAGGGAAATTCATCTACCTTCATTAGGAATGCCAAAGTGACTCTGAAGATGCAATTCATTAATCCTCGGCAGTGAACAGTGTTCTTCATATTGTTATGGAAAATCAATGTGATTGAGCTGGAGGGCTGCCAGCATGGGCTTCTGTTGAGGAGACATGGAACACAGCTTCAATTTATGCAGGCAGCATCTCCAGATCAAGGAAAAAAAAAAAAAAAAATCCCCAAACACATCACACAATGTTAGCCTTACTTAACCACGGGGTCGGCATCATCACAGAACAACGATGTGTTCACAGTGCAGGTGGGTATCTGACAACGTGTGAATGGGGATGATAGATGATATTGCAGAAGTTTGCTTCATCCTGCAGTTTGTTCCGTCATGAATCTACAGGTCTTCGGCTTCACCCTCGCGCAATAAATGATCATAAGTGACAAGCTGTGGCTTCCAGAAAACCAGTGATGCAACCGGTTGCCTTTCAAGTACCTTTGCATTCATTACTTTTAATTACAAGTGGATATTTAAACATGTGGATAAAATAACTCTACACTACCTGTACTTTTTCATTATTATTATTATTATTAGATCCGGTTATTTTATGTTGCTTCACTTTTTTTTGTTTTTCGTTTGTTATTGTTTAGTACACAGGTGTCAAACATGCGGCCCGGGGGCCAAATCCGGCCCGCCAAAGGGTCCAGTCAGGCCCTTGGGATGAATTTGAGAAATGCAAAAATTACACTGAAGATATTGACAATCCTTTCATTTCAGGTTCCACATTCAGACCAATTCAGTCTCAAGTGGGTGGGACCAGTAAAATACGATCATAATAACCTACAGGGTGGGGAAGCAAAATTTACAATGAACATTTAGTTGTTTTTTCTCAGCAGGCACTACATCAATTGTTTTGAAACCAAACATATATTGATGTCATAATCATACCTAACACTATTATCCATACCTTTTCAGAAACTTTTGCCCATATGAGTAATCAGGAAAGCAAACGTCAAAGAGTGTGTGATTTGCTGAATGCACTCGTCACACCAAAGGAGATTTCAAAAATAGTTGGAGTGTCCATAAAGACTGTTTATAATGGAAAGAAGAGAATGACTATGAGCAAAACTATTACAAGAAAGTCTGGAAGATACTATTAAAGAAGAATGGGAGAAGTTGTCACCCGAATATTTGAGGAACACTCGCGCAAGTTTCAGGAAGCGTGTGAAGGCAGTTATTGAGAAAGAAGGAGGACACATAGAATAAAAACATTTTCTATTACAGTGATCCCTTATTTTTCGCGGTTAATGGGGACCGGCGCCCCCCACGAAAATCGAAAATCTGCGAACTGGAGCCGGAGCCCCCCCGAGCCTATCCTAGAACTCTCTCTCTCTCTCTCTCTCTCTCTCTCTCTCTCTTTTAACATTTTTATATAAAATAACACTTACATTAGATTCCAGCAGCTCCTTCCTTGACTGACGATGAGGCCCATGATGATGATGATGATGATGATGATGATGATGATGATGAAACACCTGTGCACTTCGATGAAGACGATGAAGATGACACAATGCACAGGTGTCAAGGGAGCCTTATAGCTCTTCTAGGGGCACCTCGTCGTCAGATGTTACTTGAGGCGCTGGATCGTCTAGTAATGCAGCTTCTTCGGAGGGAGTTGGCGAAGCAGCTGCAGACGGGGAGGCTGGTGGGGGAGCTGAGGGTTCGGCTGATGGCTTCCGAGGGACAAGGAACATGGTGATGGGGAGCTGTTGCCGTGAATAAAATCCGCGAATAACTAAAACCGCGGAACTTAAAGCCAAATTGGCAAGGGATCACTGTATGTACATTTTCTTGTGGCAAATAAATTCTCATGACTTTCAATAAACTAATTGGTCATACACTGTCTTTCAATCCCTGCCTCAAAATATTGTAAATTTTGCTTCCCCACCCTGTATAAATAATGACAACTCCAAATTTTTCTCTTTGTAAATGTAAATATTTTCATGTATTTACATTAAAACAAAGTTTAATTTTGCAAAAAAAAAAAAAGTGAATAACTTGAAATGTCTTAAGAGAAGTAAGTACAATTTTAACAAGATTCTGCCTGTTACTAAATGTTTGTGTATTTGTAGATCCACTGTGATCTGTAAGTTATAATGTACACGTGTAAATGATAAACTGAGGCAGAATATTGTTAAAATTACCCTTATTTTTTCAGTTTGTTCATGTTATTCACATCTTTTGAAAAGATAGTTTGTAGATGTAAACTTTCTCATAATGTAAATTAACTTTTTTTTGCTATAAAACACAGGTGTCAAACATGCGGCCCGGGGGCCAAAACCGGCCTGCCAAAGGGTTCAATCCGGCCCCTCGGATGGATTTGTGAAATACGAAAATTACTCTGAAGATATTAATAATCAAGGATGTTCAAATCATTTTAGGTCAATTCAATCTAAAATGGATCACACTAGTAAAATATTATCATAATAACCTATAAATAATGAAAACTGCAAATTTTCCTCTATGTTTTAGTATAAAAAAAAGTAAAATTAGAAAAAAAGTTATATTTACACACTATCCTTTTACAAAAAAATATGAATAACCTGAACAAATATGAACAATCCGAAATGTTTTAAGAGAAGTATGTGGAATTTTAACAATATTCTGCCTGTTACTAAATCTTTAAGTTGTGATGCACATATATAAATGACCAACTTAGGCATAATATTGTTGACAATGCACTTTATTTCTTAAGAATTTTCAGGTTGTTCATATCTGTTCATGTTATGTTCAAGTACGGTTCGTAGGTGTAAACATTTTCATACTGGAATTTTACTTTTTTCACTCAAAAACATAGAGAAAACTTTGGAGTTGATATCATTTATAAGTTCTTATCCTATTATTTATATCATTTTACTGGTCCGGCCCACTTTAGATCATATTAGGCTGTATGTGGCCCCTGAACTGAAATGAGTTTGACACCAATGCTATAAAACATAGAGAAAAGTTTGGAGTTGACATTATTTATATAGTATAATGTTATTATTTTTACTGGTTCGACCCACTTTAGATCAAATTTAGCTGAATGTGGCCCCTGAACTAAAATGAGTTTGACACCCCTGGTTTAGTATGACTACAGCATACACACACACAAAACAACTTTTCATGTCCTTAAGACTTCACATTGTCTGATGGTACAATCATCTGCATATAAAACACATTTTGCTCTTGAGGATTTTGACATCTACAACACGTCTGAGTTTTAAAGTCAAGACACAGAACGTGAAATACTAAAACTAATATCATAACATTTGATTTAAGTAGGAATATACAAAACCCAAATTTACAGATTTCAAAAATGTCAAGAGCTTGAAGAGCCCTTTGGGTATTCTTTAGTTAAGTCTGGAGAATCTGGCAGACATCGGTTTTACTTTCTGTTGCTTTTCCAAGATTATGTCGAGGATTATTTGAAGTATTTTCAGGGTCTTGCAAACTCCCTAGAATATTTTATATGGCGACTGTCTGACACTGTCTGGGAATCATTTTATAGTTAAAATTTTGACATTCAGAACAACATGTTGAAGCTGAAGAAGATGCATATGTACAACCGCCTTCTTTCATTTTTTTTTTTTTTTTTTTTCTTCAAATAAAATGCGGATGAAAGATTATTCTGACTGTAGGGGAAATAATATAGAGGGGTTTAAAGCTCACTGCATGGCAGAGAGTGACTCATACATGTAGGAGAAAAGAAAGACGGGCATGTCATTAATTTCACTGTTGTATTTTTAGATTTAGGTTTTGCTAAAGATTGCACTAAATACACCCTGTCACTGCATTTGATTGATCTGTCGTATCAAATGAAATGGTAGGTAAAACATGTGCCAAAGTGGATCTGCAGTGTGGTTTTAGTTCATGTTCAAGGGACTGAATGCTTACATCTGACCTGTCAGGGAAATTTGGGATTCAGAAATGGTAAAGTGATAAACATTTACATTTGCTTATTCTGTTGCGTCACATCATACTGCGAAACATAAATATCACTTCCAGTCTAGTTAAAGCAGGGGTGTCAAACATGCGGCCCACCAAAGATTCCAATCTGGCCTACTGGATGAATTTAAAAAGTGCAAAAATTACGCTGAAGGTATTTGGTGAAGTCATTTTAGTTTAGGTCAATCTTTTTTTTTTTGTTTCTGTTTTTTTGAGTTTATTTATTTATTCTTTTTTCTGTTGTTGTTGTTGGTATTATTACAATTGTTTTGCATTGTGTGCTTGTTGTTGAATTTTGGTTTTCGTATTGTTGTGTTGAGTGTATGTATATCCTGTTTGTTGAGCGAGTTGTGGGAAATTGTGGCGCTTTTATGTTGTGAATGACCCCAGGAACAGTAGCTGCAGGGGTGTGCAGGAGCTAATGGGGATCAAACTAATAAAATAAAACAAAAAAAAATACATAAATAAATAAAATGTGATCTCAAGTAAAATAATAACATAATAACCTATAAATAATGACTTCAAATTTTCTTCTTGTCTTAATGTGAAAAAATGATAATACATCGTGCCTATAAATAATGACAACACCAAACTTTTCTGTTTTAGTGCAAGAAAAAAAAAAAAAAATTACGAAAATATACATTATCGTTTAACAAAAATATGTGAATTACCTGAACAAATATAAACAAACTGAAATGTCTAAAGAAAATTAAGTGCAATTTTAACAATATTCTGCCAATCAATAAATGTTTTGTGCCTTTTTAGATGCGATCTGTAATGCACATGTATAAATGATAAGTTGAGGTATAAAATACAGGGTGGGGAAGCAAAATTTACAATGAACACTTAGTTGTTTTTTCTCAGCAGGCACTGCGTCAATTGTTTTGAAACCAAACATATACCGATGTCATAATCATACCTAACACTATTATCCATACCTTTTCAGAAACTTTTGCCCATATGAGTAATCAGGAAAGCAAACGTCAAAGAGTGTGTGATTTGCTGAATGCACTCGTCACACCAAAGGAGATTTCAAAAATAGTTGGAGTGTCCATAAAGACTGTTTATAATGGAAAGAAGAGAATGACTATGAGCAAAACTATTACGAGAAAGTCTGGAAGATACTATTAAAGAAGAATGGGAGAAGTTGTCACCCGAATATTTGAGGAACACTTGCGCAAATTTCAGGAAGCGTGTGAAGGCAGTTATTGAGAAAGAAGGAGGACACAGAATAAAAACATTTTCTATTATGTACATTTTCTTGTGGCAAATAAATTCTCATGACTTTCAATAAACTAATTGGTCATACACTGTCTTTCAATCCCTGCCTCAAAATATTGTAAATTTTGCTTCCCCACCCTGTAGGTAAAATTGCACTTACTTTTCTCAAGAAATGTCAGTTTTTTCAAGTTATTCACGCCTTTTTTTTTGTTTAGGATAGCTTGTAAATGTAAATATTCTCATAATTTGACGTTTTTTTGCACTAAAGCAAAGAGAAAAAAAATTGGAGTTGACATTATTTACAGGCTTTCATGCTATAATTTTACTTCAGATCAAACTAGATTGAATGTGGTTCCTGAATTAAAATGAGTTTGACATCTCAGAGTTACAGAGTGACTGTAGTTAGCCGGTAAAATTGTAATGAACACCGCCGGGTCTCTTCTGTCCTGCTCCAACAGTAGGTCATATTGTGTCCAGACTAGAGTCTGAGTCAGCTCACTGGCATGGAGTCAGTTCCATGCTGTTCTTGTTTTGTCACACATCAAAGTCATCAGCATGAGCCCACTAGCGTCACACTACAGTTAACATGTCTTTCACATTTAGTAATGGATAATTCATATAAAAGACAGATGTGAACACATTTTTTTTTAACAACATCTCTTTAACCTGTTGGTGCTTTCAACATCATTTCAATCACCTCTCACCTCTGCAGGAGGGCAACATTATGTAGAAAATATCAGCTTGAATGATTGATTTTAGCTCCTGTGGTGGCTATTTACCAAATATCAAAATCAAACTCAAATTAAACTCAAAATATCAGCCACTGCCACTGATGCACCATGGGGATGTTCTGAATCTTCCCAGTCAAGTATTGCAAAAATCCATTTTATATCCATTGCAAGCATGCAAACATTGTTTGTTGTATCACAATAATGTAACAGTAGAATATCAGTGTTGACATTCAAAGACCTGTCAACAAAGAGTCTCTACTGATCTAAAATGTTTAATACCTTTTCAACCACTAATCCTATTAATATAATCGGTAACACTTTATATTAAAACACACATATTCACTATTAATTAGCTGCTTACTAACAAGTATATTAGTATCGTGCTAGCTATTTGTTAGTCATTATAAATCATTATTTCATACCTTATTCTGTAATTTCTTATTTTACCCTTACTAGACCCTTAACTAAGAATTTCCCCCATATAAGCTCCTAATTACCATTTATTCATAGTTAGTAAGTAAGTTGTTATATATTTGCATTTATTTATTTAGTTACAGGACAGTGTGTATTGCAAGGTTATAATAGTTTTAGATTTTTCATTATCGTTTAGTTTTAGTTAGTTTTGACTTTTTTTTTTCTCTAATTCAATTAGTTTTAATTAGTTTTTAGAGCCGGTTTGCTAGTTTTTATTAGTTTTCGTTCTTTTCTAAATGCTTAGCTTTGGTTTAGTTTTAGTTTTGTCTTTTATCTTCTTCGCCGTCGTATTCAAATTAATCCCAGACAGGACTCTGCTGCTTTCTCTCAACTTTAGTCTCCATATTTTCAGGTGGAGTGGGGAACAGAAGACAACTGTAAACCACAAGTGATGAGAAGTGACAGACTGTGAAGTGTCGTATGGTGTTGCTAGCTAAAACTGGTCGAGCAAAATAAATTAAAATAAATCAATTTCATATCAATCCGACATAGACGAAAACGAAAGGAATTTTATCCATAATTTTTATCTGTTTTAGTTAGTTTTGTAAGCACACAATACAATTTCAGTTATCGTTTTTTTATTATAATTATAGTTTTTATTTATTTCAGTTAATGAAAATGTTTTTTCAATTGTAGTTTTCGTCATTTTGTTAGTTTTCGTTAACGATAATAACCTTGGTGTATTGACATTAGTTACAAAAAACAAGATGCATGCACAAGATTTAGCAGATAAGTTAATTTCCATTTGTTCTTGGGGACAAATGACAAACATAACAAACATCACTTAGATTACAAAGTCATAATATACTGGAAGAAAACCGTTAAACATGACAGATACAGGAAAGTCTGCTCAGATTGAACGGCTTCAGCCAAACACATAAAACAGGGCTTATGTTCTAAAAATACACTAACTTTCCTAGAGCAAGAATAAAAGATAGAATGAGAAAGAGAGAAGAAGAAAAAAAAAACAAAAAAAAACATATTGATATATATATATATATATATATATATATATATATATATATATATATATATATATATATATATATATATGTTTATGTTTATGTTTACGCATTTGGCAGACGCTTTTTTCCAAAGCGACTTACAGGGGAAAACCAATTAAATCACTCAATCAATCAAATTTTATTTATATAGCGCCAGATCACAAGAAAGTTATCTCTTGACATTTTATATATAGAGTTGGTCAAAACCAGACTCTAAGTCAATTCTACAGAAACCCAACAGAATCCTCCAGGAGCAAACACTATATATATATATATATATATAGTATACACTATATATATATATATATATATATATCAATTATGATCTCAATAGAGATCAATTATGATCTCAATATGATTTACTATCAGGTGGTAGTACCACAGGAACAGTTATTCCTTCCAAATAATATTTACCAAAGGTGGTCTATTCATATGGAATGAAACAAAAAACTACAAATATTGAGATCATAGTTGATATAGAACAATTTACTTACTAACTATGAATAAGCAGTAATTAGAAGCTTATATAAGGGAAATTCTTATTAAAGGGTCTAGTAAGGGTAGAATAAGGTCTTACAGAATAAGGTATTAATTAATGATTTATAATGACTAACAAACAGTTAGTATGCTACTAATATACATGTTAGTAAACAGCTAATTAATGGTGAGTTTGTGCGTCTTAATATGACGTGTTACCATATATTGAAATAATTCTGGTAACTCAGGTAATTCACAGCTTTTTAGTGATATTACATATGACCATTTTGGATGATCAAAACTCTACGGTGGACACAGAAACACTGTCATCCTCTGAAATATTGATTCACTAGTAAAACCCATGTAGTCTGACAGATGGACGTGGTTGTAGATACTTGTTTTTACCTTCAGAAAATAAAATATTTTAATAAAAAGGCCACCAATAAGACAGTTTTCTCTGTTCTGACATAATAACCTTTGAATTTATTCTGAGCTTTAATGAATATCTACATTATCAGTAAATTAAATATCAGAAAACATCTGATTTTCGCTGAAAAATACTAAAATCAGGGGATATTATTATAATATAAAAATCCCTTGTAGAGGCACAAAAATAGTTATAGGATTTAATGATTAAAAAAATATAACCTGCTGTTGTTGCCAAATAAATGGATTTTTCCCAAATAAATTAAAATCCAATCCGTTATTTATAAAGCACTTTAAAAGAACCACAGTGGACCAAAGTGCTGTACAGAAAACTAAAAGCACAACAAAAAAATTAATAAAAGCATTAAGAAACAAAATACAACAAACAAAGCAAGTACATAAACTAACACAAAAAAAAAAAAAAAATTCGTCCTTCCATTTTGTGTAAAATAGGGTCATGGAGGTCAGGATTCCATCCAGGCTGATACTGTAAAGGCGATAAACACCTTTGACAGGTCTGAATAAATATTACCGTAAACATTTTAACAAATAACATAAGGCAGCTAAGAAATATAAACTAATAAAATGGTAAATATCACAGATCATAATTTTAAGTAAAAACATATGCATTTAACCCTTTAACCCCTGAGACATTATTCCAGGTAAAGGTGCTGCTGTGAATTTTCGTCTGTTTCAGTGTCATAAAAGCTGCTTGAGTTTGTGCTTGTGTTTCTTTTCTTCAGAGGTTTTATTTTACTGTGTATTTTAGAGTCAAAACAGGGTGGAATAACAGAGAGGGATTGAAGTTTGACAGGTTTTTGCTAAGGCACTCAGAATGTACGTCAATAAGAGATTTAGGATGTTGAACATGAACTGTGAACTGGAAAACACTGAACAACAACAAGGATTTGAATTTGGGCCCAGTAGGTTTTGTTTTGGGTCTCTTTTTTTCCAAATGAGTATTTTTGGGAACTAGTTAAACTCCAAAAAGCAGTTATATGGTAAAAACTCTGTAGAAATGCAGTTAAAAAAATAAATATACAGGGTGGGGAAGCAAAATTTACAATATTTTGAGGCAGGGATTGAAAGACAGTGCATGACCAATTAGTTTATTGAAAGTCATGAGAATTTATTTGCCACAAGAAAATTGACATAATAGAAAATGTTTTTATTCTATGTGTCCTTCTTTCTCAATAACTGCCTTCACACGCTTCCTGAAACTTGCGCAAGTGTTCCTCAAATATTCGGGTGACAACTTCTCCCATTCTTCTTTAATAGTATCTTCTAGACTTTGTCGTAATAGTTTTATAATAGTTTTTTTTTTTTTTTAGAGATTGTTAGTTTTGGCAGTTTCTTCTGGCTAAATACATATAGTCTAGTTAAATAAAGCTTGTTCAACTCTGCCACATTACATTTGCATAGCAAGAGCTTTAACCCATAAAATAATAACATAATAACCTATAAATAATAACTTCAAATTTTCTTCTTGTTTTAATGTGAAAAAAATATATAATACATCATGCCTATAAATAATGACAACACCAAACTTTTCTGTTTTAGTACAAACAACCCATTTAATTATGAAAATATTTATTATCCTTTAACAAAAAAATGTGAATTACCTGAACAAATATCAACAAACTGAAATGTCTTAAGAAAATTAAGCACAATTTTAACAATATTCTGCCAATCAATAACAATCACATTACATTTGCATAGCAAGAGTTTTTACCCATAAAGACCCAATGCTACTTTTGTGTCAGTTCCCAAATGAAAACTGATTTATCACCATTTATAATATTATCCTCTGTATTTTGCATTTTTTCAGAATAAATCAGGTATTTTCCTGTACTTAATTTACTGATCATGAAGATGTTTATTAAAGCTCAGTTTAAAGTTGATGGTCATTATACAGGGTGGAGAAGCAAAATTTACAGTATTTTGAGGCAGGGATTGAAAGACAGTGCATGACCAATTAGTTTATTGAAAGTCATGAGAATTTATTTGCCACAAGAAAATGTACATAATAGAAAATGTTTTTATTCTATGTGTCCTCCTTCTTTCTCAATAACTGCCTTCACACGCTTCCTGAAATTTGCGCAAGTGTTCCTCAAATATTCGGGTGACAACTTCTCCCATTCTTCTTTAATAGTATCTTCCAGACTTTCTCGTAATAGTTTTGCTCATAGTCATTCTCTTCTTTCCATTATAAACAGTCTTTATGGACACTCCAACTATTTTTGAAATCTCCTTTGGTGTGACGAGTGCATTCAGCAAATCACACACTCTTTGACGTCTGCTTTCCTGATTACTCATATGGACAAAAGTTTCTGAAAAGGTATGGATAATAGTGTTAGGTATGATTATGACATCCATATATGTTTGGTTTCAAAACAATTGACGTAGTGCCTGCTGAGAAAAAACAACTAAATGTTCATTGTAAATTTTGCTTCCCCACCCTGTATAAAGGAAAATTGGGACAACACTGCAAACAACAGTAAAAACAAAAAAAAAAAAACCACAAGGAAAATAGCCCAAACCTTCTATTTTTATAGCGAGTTGATCTTTTGAGGGGTGCACTGAGCATGCCCAGATGTCTATAGAAAGAACAAGGTCTATTCTATCAGCACGTTATGAAATGTTTCCTACTGAGCAAATGGTTGAATTTTAATGAATATCGAAAATAAATCATAGATTCAGAACGCTCACCGCAGACACGTCGGGGGTTAAAGGGTTAAAAGTGTTATTACGAGTATGAGGAAACCGAGTGTTAAAGTTTGGGTTTCTCTGTTGTTGTTTGTTCTTTGGCTCAGGTGCTGGGTGTGTATAATGTGGTGGCACATCACGCATATTGGATGGAAAAACAAACAACTGATGTGTTTGGGTCAAAGATAAGCCCATTTTGGCTCCAACATCTTACAAAGTACGTTAACGGTGTTGACGAGCCAAATGGACTCACCTTCATACGGGTTTCTCCAACGCTCCGCCTTGATGATTAAGATAAATTCATAACCCTTCAATAATGAAATCATATATTTGGCAAACTGGTGTTTTCAACTTATTAATCACCAAAGGATGTCAGCCTTTGGCCTGTTGGCATCGTATCACTGGACTACTTGTGTATGTTTAATTAGTGTTGAGAACTGACAGGCCCACTGCTCCAAGTTCCTTGATGTTTGCTGGTTGCCTTTGGCACCACTGACCACATAATCATTGCTGGGCACATCAGGGACAGGGCTTGATTTTCAAAGCCTTTCGCTCCACTGATTCGCTGTGCATCCATGAGATTGATCACAGTGGTTTATCTGTGGCAACATGTGCTTCATCCCTTCAGATTTGGGAGGTGGTTGCCTGAAGGGGTTGTGTCCTTGCTTCAGCTCTGGCTGAGGCGCCACACAAACTGAGAAGGGGGAGGGACATTGTGACAGCAACAGAGCCACGGCCCACCAGAAGTAGCCTGTGGCCCCCTTGTGATTAAAGCAGTCAGAGGCAGAAAGGGAACAGAAGAGACAGACAGAAGGAGAGAAAGATGCAATCATCTGTTGCTTCTTAAAAAAAAAAAAAGGAAATAAACGGCGGTCCGACATTCATTAGGTCTTCAGCGCAATTAAACTGAAATTATTTTCATATTCTTCCATTTTCTATGAACTGTAAGCATATCAAAGAGCTAAAACATCGCTGCAAGCTTAGTGGCAAAATAATATTATAAAGCCTGTGAAGAAAAACTGTAAACAAGGTCTTATTTGGGTGCATATATTGTACAATATTTCTCTCACATTTAAGAAGGAAACAGTGGAAACCATCTCCACTGATTACAAAGCAAGAGCGGAATTTAAACAGATGAAAATAAATGTAGTGGCACTAAATCAAAGCAGGAGGCAGTTGCTACTGTTTTTGGTATTCAGAAGATGGTGCTATTTGTTTGAGTATGCATTGTATTCATGAATCTGTTTATTTGCTCCCTGTGGCTTTCACAGCTGCCCTCTGCAGAAAGATTGTGTTTTATCAACACTGCTTGACAGAGCCAGGAGTCCATGTTACAAACATATGCGCTTTCTTTATTAATTTGTTGGGGATTTACGGAAGAAAATATACACAAAACACGTTGACATCAACACTATACGGCTCAATTGAGTGCACCTTTTGTCCCGTTGTGTAAAAGGCATACATATAGGAGAGTCATTTTCATACAGAGGACCACCTTTAGTACTGTTTCTGCTTCCAAAACACACAGAAAAAACATGCTGCTGCAGAGTTTTTCTTTTTTTTCTTTTCTTTTTTTTTTTTTTTTTTTAGAGATTGTTATTGGCAGTTTCTTCTGGCTAAATACATATAGTCTAATTAAATAAAGCTTGTTCAACTCTGCCACATTACATTTGCATAGCAAGAGCTTTAACCCATAAAATAATAACATAATAACCTATAAATAATAACTTCAAATTTTCTTCTTGTTTTAATGTGAAAAAAAATATAATACATCATGCCTATAAATAATGACAACACCAAACTTTTCTGTTTTAGTACAAAAAAACCATTTAATTATGAAAATATTTATTTTCCTTTAACAAAAAAAATGTGAATTACCTGAACAAATATCAACAAACTGAAATGTCTTAAGAAAATTAAGTGCAATTTTAACAATATTCTGCCAATCAATAACAATCACATTACATTTGCATAGCAAGAACTTTAACCCATAAAGACCCAATGCTACTTTTGCGTCAGTTCCCAAATGAAAACTGATTTATCACCATTTATAATATTATCCTCTGTATTTTGCATTTTTTCAGAATAAATCAGGTATTTTCCTGTACTTAATTTACTGATCATGAAGATGTTTATTAAAGCTCAGTTTAAAGTTGATGGTCATTATACAGGGTGGGGAAGCAAAATTTACAATATTTTGAGGCAGGGATTGAAAGACAGTGTATGACCAATTATTTTATTGAAAGTCATGAGAATTTATTTGCCACAAGAAAATGGACATAACAGAAAATGTTTTTATTCTATGTGTCCTCCTTCTTTCTCAGTAACTGCCTTCACACGCTTCCTGAAACTTGCGCAAGTGTTCCTCAAATATTCAGGTGACAACTTCTCCCATTCTTCTTTAATAGTATCTTCCAGACTTTCTCATAATAGTTTTGCTCATAGTCATTCTCTTCTTTCCATTATAAACAGTCTTTATGGACACTCCAACTATTTCTGAAATCTCCTTTGGTGTGACGAGTGCATTCAGCAAATCACACACTCTCTGACGTTTGCTTTCCTGATTACTCATATGGGCAAAAGTTTCTGAAAAGGTATGGATAATAGTGTTAGGTATGATTATGACATCAATATATGTTTGGTTTCAAAACAATTGACGTAGTGCCTGCTGAGAAAAAACAACTAAATGTTCATTGTAAATTTTGCTTCCCCACCCTGTATAAGAAACAGAGAAAACTGCAGAAAAAGTGACTTTTTCAGTAAAATATACCAATAACTTAACATAAACCATAAAAGTGTCATTTCTCAAACTCCATGGGTTTTACTGATGAATCAAAGTTGTAGAAGATGATGTTTCCACGGTAACTACAGAGCCTCTGAACATCCAAATGGGTCATATCTACCAATGAAAATATGATAAACTGCATTTCACACCAATTATTTTACATGTATTGATAGGATTAGCAGCTCAACAGGTATTAAACAGTTTAGATCAGTAGATGGTTCCAGTCGGTGATGGATATTTGGGTATTTAAGGGTTAAGATTCAGTAAACTGAAGTTAAAGCGTGACTTTAGCCCGGACCGATCATGCATCAAAAACGTGGGCAAACTCTAAAAGTCAAATATCAAACACAAATCACTAAGATGCCGCAAATGTTTAAATTGATTGGCTCTGTGATCTCGTCTTATTCTTTTGCTTCGCTTCAGCACTTTGCACCAGTAGCAGAGAAGAGGGACTTTTGACTGAAGCAAGAGAGGAAAGAGTTGGGGTAATTTAGACTAATTTGAGCAAACTCAAATCTCAAAGCCTATTCCACAGGAGACCTCAAGAGCACTTTTAGACGGTCAAAAAACTGTGGTAGTGTAGTAAGAAGAACAAGATCATTATTTCCATCGCACTTGTTCCATATACTGTAAGTCTGAGACGAGCCCAGAGGGAACAGAATTGACATTGATTTTTCTTTAGAAATTGATTTTTCTCTTCACTGACAAGAGTGTGAAGGCTTCAAAATATATCAACAGGAGTGAATATGAACAGCAGTAGTTCATAAAGTGCTTACTTCGACATTAAAACTTCTCATCTGGTCAAATGTTGGGCTGGAGAGGTCAAAATAAGGTGGGAACGTGTCACCTATTCAAAAATACGACCTCTGCGAGTTTGTAACTTTGTGCAACTTAGTGAATTCGTTCTAAAAAAAAAAATAAATCAACCCAAAAGATTGTGAAGATTGTGAGCCTGTGTACACGGACCGTAAAAATCCAGTTACTGAGTAAATGAGATAATTATAATAATTGGATCTGACACATTTACATGCACTTCAGAAATGTGATAATTGAAAAATCCAGGTTTAGGCGTTTCAGTCCATTATCGTATTTCTTTTGGAGTATGAATAAAAATATATCGGAAATTTCACGTTAATGTCTGATGAGTTCACTGCTGTTTTCTCCATTTTTTTTTTTTTTTTTTTTTATGTAACTTATGTGCAGATATAATAGAATGAAGTAAATCAGACTAGTGCAGTGGTTCCCAACCTTTTTTGGCCTGTGACCCCATTTTAACCCTATAACACCAAATGTATCTCATTTGATACATGAGTTTTGAAGCCCTCTACATGATCAGTGTGATTATTTTTTTTTCCTTGAAATCTTGATGTATAAAATTAGATGCATGCAATACATGGATAATCCACTGGGGGGTGGGGGGTGGGGGGGTTGTCCACCAGAGGCCTTTCCAGTGACACTACAAGATTGTCATTAATGAGGAAAGAGGCAGAACTTTGCCAATTTTGAAAAGGAATTACCAATTTGTTAGACATGTTTGTGTTATATTATGTTTTTGTTTGTTCAAAAATAATATTTGAGCATTGAGACCTGATGTATCAAATATGATACAAAATTTAAACTCATACATGAAAGTTGATATTTGAAAAAAAAAAAAAAAAGTGGTTGTTCAGAAGGACCAATAAAGGCTCCAGTTTCAAAAAACTGGGATTTTCTGTAAATGATTTAATGGTTCAGGCTATACAGGGTTAACATTACGAATTTCTGTCAACCCAGACATTCAAAACAGAGACTATTTTTTTTTTTTGCCAAAATTAATTTGCTTTTGATCTATACTATGTTGCAAATAAATGTTCGTTTTAGATGGCATTTAGTCTATATAATGTATATTATTATGGACAGAGGCAGAAAAGCCAGGTGTAGATTACTGCACAAAGTGAGAATTTGATTTTCCTTGGTCAGGATATGTACAGTCAGTCCAGCTTGGATTTACAAGGCTGACAATTAATACTGAACAAACAATAACTCAAAGTATGAATTATGAAAGAGCTGCAGCATCTGAAACCGACCACAATGAACATTTGAAAGATAAACAGTACCACAGTGCTTCAGTTTCAGCTTCAGTTTGTCATGTCTTTTATACACTGTGATTGTCTCTGTCAACCCACCATATATTTTTTATTAGTAAGTTTTTTTTTCTTTTTTTTTTTTCTTTTAATTTTTTATCAGTTACTAGAAATTCCCACGCCGGGTCCCGACCCCATGGTTGAAAAACACTGGATTAGTGGGTATACATGCATGAGGACGTTGGAGTATTGGTTAGAAATCTAGGTGTGATCATGTGATTTGTCATAAATTATCATATGGCATTATGCTGTTGATGGTCACTTGAATAATCGGATAATTTCAGAAATTCGATAAAGATCAGATTTTTAGTGTTTGTGTAAATGGGCTGAGTGACAGAGAATCCTTCCTTCCTTCCTTCCTTCCTTCCTTCCTTTCCTCCTTTCTAGTGAAAATACAGTAAAAAAACACACACACAGACACTCATTTCTCCACCCACTTTCCCTTCGATACGACAGAATACAATGCAGTCACAGGCTGTATCATTGGAACTCTGTCATGAGTTTAATTTAATCAAGATTTTAATTTAATCAACATAGAGCTGAGCAAGTAATAAGCTACCTAATAGTCCCTCAGTTTGACTGTTTTAAAGCAGCTAGATCATCTCTTCTGCTTGCATTAGTGTTTTATTTCCACCTGTACTCTAGCAGTGTTTTATTTGTCCTATAGTGAAGTATTTAGCACGAGCTTGTACAGTCTGGGTTTTTTTTCAGTTTTTCCTGTTTTTTTGTGTGTGATTTTAATAGCTGTGATAGGACACATCATTGTTCTCTCTCCCATCTGTCTGTGTTTTTACTGGATAAACACTGTCGAAAGTCTGTCATTGAAACCAGTAAGTGAAGCAGAAGTAGACAGCAGATTAAGGGGGAAGCAGGCAGCCGTAAATCACAGCATTCACTGGAATTTTCACTGGAAAATAACGGCTGCAGTGTATTGGTCCGCAGAACTAGATGATATCTAAAAGTGAAAGAGTGCATGAGAGAGGATTTTTTTTTTTTTAACTTTAAATTATATTAATCCCAAAGCTCAACACATTCAGCCTCACTTACCCGAGCTCCTCTGATCCCCTTAGACTCCCTTCTTTTGCCGTCTTACTGTGTGCATTTAGATCTTGAATACATTTTTAATGAGAAAATGTCAATAAATGTTAGTAAGTACATGCAAGGCGAAGGGCAAACAGAGTTCACGTCACATCTCACATATTGCTGTTTAGATTACAGGTGAGCTGCCTGTGCTGGACAGTGATTAGTAAGACCTGTCGTACGGCTTTGGCAACCTCACATTCTTTGTATAAGGCCATGTAAATATGCACCGCATTAATGTAATTATGCAAAACCACCCGGTGAAAAAGCTGTCCGGAACATATCCCGTTCAATTAGAGGCAGCGCTGATGCAATTGATGTACGTACTTCCTGGGAAGTGACACATATTCTGCAACAGATTTTATCACTGCAGGCCAGTTTGATACTCTGACAATTTCGTAGTGAGAGTAACATGCTGCAAAAACCGAGTGTGGTTTTGCAAAAGCACATGATTAGTGGATTTTTCTCTGCCTCTGTTCTTAATATATCCATCAGTGTGCAGAGGATGTAATTATTCCTGAAAGGTGGAACAAGGAAGTGGCTTTTACGCTTGCAGAAAGCATTCCTCAAAGTGATGACCGAAGGAAGTGAGATCAGAAGCAATTAACTACCGAGGAAGGAAAGTCACGGGGCTTTAAATCTTATTGCTACGTGGCTCTTAGGTTTGTGTTGTTGTTAATTACTAAAGTAGCTCACACAAGAGAAAGACAATCAGCATTTTTCTCATTGAATCCCATTTTGTTTGTCAGTGTCGGTGCATTTTACAGAACAGACAGGGGCAGACTTTGCAGACTTTACATGATTGTTTTTCCTTGAACTCAGGCTTTAAAAAATAGAAGATATGCTGTTTTGCTGGTTGGAAAGAAAATGCTGATTTAAACAGTGTGAAAGTTCATCATATCTAACCTCACAAATGACACATTTTCGGGACGGCTGCGGTAGCCCTGATACCCTCTGTGGTTTAGATTGACAAGCGTTAAATAGCTTGGCGGTGGCTCCTGTATGCTCTATTATCACAAGAGGACATATCGACTGTTCCTGTTTAATGCATCAAGACTCCTCCTGTAGCACCGTGTCTCTGGCCTTCATCTATGATTCATTTTTATTACCCATCATTCCTGGGACAGAGGCCCCCTGAGGCTTCTACACGGCACGTGGGGCGGAGCGGAAGTTAGCTGACACCTAATCTGCTCAATGATAGACCGGTGTTATTTATTAGATCGCGGGGTGAATCCTGATTCGTTGACGAATGGCGCTACAAAGAGATCAAGCATTCAGTGTACATAGACAAAACACATAATGTGCTGAAAGCAAGGTTATGGTGCAGTGTCTTTTCACATCCTATATTGAAAAACACAATGAAATAAAAATTCATAGCAATTCCTATCACCCCCCCCTCTCCCCCTTCTCCTTCCCCCTCCCCCAAACCCATCCCTTAACCTGTGAATATATCTGCACAAGACCATGACCGGCTACCAAACCCCTCTGTATTTCTCAGATTACTTTAAACAAAATTACCCCGACCAACATACAGTGATTCTCTATGCGGACAACCCCCCTGCAGATAATTTTCCTGTGTGCCTCTGTGTATATATTATTCTCTTTCTTCGCCCTCTATCAAATTTAATCAGTCTCAGCTTTCCTCACAAGCTGCAGCGGCATGGCCAGTAAAATGCAACACGACTGACAACAGCAGAACTCTATTAATTCCTGAACCGCCGTGGTCCTGTGTAATATTTGTCTTAGCCAGAGGAGGGGTGTGTGTGTGTGTGTGTGAGGTGGGGGTATGTAAATCGTGTGGACTATGTTTCAGAATATCAACGATTAGAGTTGCTTGCCTCATGGCTCAGCAAATTATTCCATTAAATAGCACAGGTCCACTTGTGTTACTAAACACTAGATATTAAACAGCTGCAGTTTATGCTGTATACTGTACTATATGAACCATGTTTGGATATGGGGCTGTTGTATTAACTCTTTAAGTATATTTGGGTCATTTCTGACAAAGTGACAACAGTGATTCTCAAACAAATCAGACAATTTCACCAAATGGGGCCTTTCCGTGTTTAGATACTATAATGAATGTGTTTAGACGATAATGAATGAATGAATGTTTATTTACACCAACACACCACCAATACAAGCAAATGCCCAAAGCAAATTAACCCATTAAGACCCAGTGCTACTTGTATGTCACTTCCCAAGTTAATTTTTTTTAATTTGTTTAATGATTTATCTCCATTTATCATAATATTATCCTCTCTATATTTGCATTTTTTCAGTGAAAAATTGGACATTTTCCTACATTTAATTTACTGATCATGTATTTTAATCATCATGCTGAGATTACTTTTGAGGGTTATTATACCAAAAACAGAGAAAACTTTTGAAAAACTTACTTTTTCAGGAAAATGTATCATTAACTGACCATAAATCAAGCATCTCCATCCACTGTCATTGATCCAACTTTATGGGTTTTACTGGTGAATCAATGTTGTAGAAGATAACGGTGTTTTCATGTTCACTACGGAGCCTGATCTGATGACCATGAAAAGACGACAAACTGTATTTTACACCGATTATTTACACGTATTGATAGGATAAGTGGATCAGATGTTATTCAACTTTTTAGATCAGTGGATAGTTTTGGTCATATTTGGGTTTTTATGGGTTAACAACATAAGACAACCAAAAATATATTTTTATATTAATGTACAAAATAAATACTATAATTTTAGTGTTATTTACACATCTGAAAAGGAGTGGGGAGAAGTTAAAACTTAATTTAATCAGCACATGACAAAAAAGAAGTATATGTCCATAAGGCAGGTTAGTTACACATATTCGTGATGCAAAACCTCGTACAAAAATAACTGATATGTTCGGACCAGTGAACGTCATGAAAGGGTCCCATATTTTATGAAACACCTGTTATGTAACTTTCTTCTGAAATGGTCTAATATCACATGCACCTTGTTTATATATACTTATATTTAATACTATAGATTATATACTTAAGATTTTGCAACTATGTGTGTGAATATTTTTTTCTTTTTTTTTTTTAAATTCTGTTTTTTAACATTGTGCACTGTCTTGGTCTGAGCACCCTTATTTCATTGCATGTGACTATTCTATTCTGTTCTGTTCTATTCTATTGCTCTCCAGTTCAGATGAACACATTTTCTTGTACATAATGTAAGTATCCTGTAGAGTTGCCTTTTATATTTCCCAGTAATAGTGGTATTTGTTACACACAGTGTTTCACGCCCTGTAGTATGCTATAACAAACCAGAATCGCTGTATTTTCTTAAAGGACAATGTGTGCTACTGCCTGTTTATATTAAATATATGTATCTGAACGTATTGGCCCTGCCACCAGGAGGGAACACAATGACAAGGTGTTATATGTTATATATATCTGCAGTTTACTTCTTCAATTGTCACACGTTGTAACAGCCTCCTTCCTGAATGAAATATGAATTTGTCGCTCCATGCTATGGCACCTTAATTAATTAGACATAGTCAGGCATTTGGTCAATGAATGGCCAGCCACTCTGAGCCAATCTCAAGATCGCATTTGCCAAACAATTAAATAACAATTCCTTGAAATTTGACATTCTGGCCAGGGCACAGCATCACAAATATCAAGAAAAATAAAGCTCACATGCTGATGTTTTCTGAAAATCAGCCATCATGGTGTGCATGTTTTAGCAGTTCATTCTGGGTATTAATGCGCTGAGTGTTGGAGGTACTTGTTTTCTCTAATGGATATGCACTGGGACTGAAAAAAAAAACAAAAACCCAAAAACATTTTCACTACACGCTGTGCTCTACATTTTCAACTGGAGACCACTGGGATTATTGTTTATAATTGTGTTACATTTACTGTATGTACATTATTTCCTTGGCTGAAGGTGCATTTCAGGCTCAGTGAACATCCAAAGGTCGTAGAATACACAGAACAAGAAAGTACCTCAGTTTTGAGCTAAAAACCTTCACATTAGCCTTAACAAACATATACTAATGCAACTAGCTGCTCATAAATCTAACATAAAATGAATCATTTTGTAAAGAAAGAAAGAGATTTCAAGTATATATTCATCCCCAGTATGTTCTGAACTAAAAAACATCACATTAGCTTTATCAAACATTTGTTAATGCAACCACCGACTTATATTTGACATAAAACAAGTCATCTCGTTCAAAAGTGGTTGAAGTATATAAACATCCACCTTAAGTCACCCATCAAGGACACACACAAGTTTATTTCTTCTCTAATAGTCCCTCCATGCTCTTACAGAAGACCGGAAAGGGCACATATCTGGAGGATACTGTTGTCTCGAGTGTTTCAGGCCTGTCAGCTTTTGACAGAGGCAACAATGAAAACCAACTAGATTGGGTGCAGGGTGAAAAGAGTCTTTGCAGGTTTATATATTCACTCTATCTCGCTCTTGGAGAATGGAGGGATGGTGTCTGTTCCAAGGTGGCTTCTTGCACCTTCCATTGTCAGATTAATAAATAATCTGTGAAAATGTAGCATTATTGTAATGGCTTTCAGGCAGCCTGCTGATGATACAGCAGCTGCATATGGCAATCTATCTCTTTAAATATGAATATGTTAAAGAACAGGCGCTCCATTAGCTATCCTTTGCACTTCCATCCCACCTTGTTCTCTAGCCTCATGCACTCAAGTTAAGTGTTATGCGAACCAAAAAGTAGTGGATGCACACGTCAGAGAGTGTATGTGGCTCTTCAGAGGAGTTCACAGAGTCATGCTATTCTTAGGATGGAAGCTTTTGTCAACTTTCAGCCATAAAGGGTGGCATATTGGCATCATTCTGTTAGGCAGTGTGAAAATCTGCTTCAAGTGGTGGATAATATCCCATTGTAACGAACAGGCCCTTTGTTACTGGAAAGTAGCATTTCACTCACATCGTACTTATTTAGTGAACCACTAATTTGAAAAGAAAAAAGGATTGCACATGGTTGTTTTAAATTTATTACCTCCACCAAGGAGGTTATGTTTTGTTTTTTCTGTTTGTTTGTTTGTTTGTTTGTCTGTTAGCAAGATAACTCAGAAAGTTATGGACAGATGTTGATGAAATTTTCAGGAAATGTTGATACTGGCACAAGGAACAAATCATCATAATTTGGTGGTGATCATGGTGGGGGGTGATCTGCCTTGGTGGAGGTGTGAAAAGAATGGCAACGGCATGAACGACAGCCGATCGCACCAAACAGACTCATGTCACCGACCTCGCCAGACTGCCCGATGACGTCCGACCGCGAAAAATCAGGTTGGTTTGTCTTCGCCTTTAACCACTGATTCAGGGTTCTGCTGCTGGTCAAGACCCTGCTCCTGTCCTCCAACGCACTTTATGTATACAGGGTGGGGAAGCAAAATTTACAATGAACATTTAGTTGTTTTTTTCTCAGCAGGCACTACGTCAATTGTTTTGAAACCAAACATATATTGACGTCATAATCATACCTAACACTATTATCCATACCTTTTCAGAAACTTTTGCCCATATGAGTAATCAGGAAAGCAAACGTCAAAGAGTGTGTGATTTGCTGAATGCACTCGTCACACCAAAGGAGATTTCAAAAATAGTTGGAGTGTCCATAAAGACTGTTTATAATGGAAAGAAGAGAATGACTATGAGCAAAACTATTACGAGAAAGTCTGGGAGATACTATTAAAGAAGAATGGGAGAAGTTGTCACCCCAATATCTGAGGAACACTTGCGCAAGTTTCAGGAAGCGTGTGAAGGCAGTTATTGAGAAAGAAGGAGGACACATAGAATAAAAACATTTCCTATTATGTCAATTTTCTTGTGGCAAATAAATTCTCATGACTTTCAATAAACTAATTGGTCATACACTGTCTTTCAATCCCTGCCTCAAAATATTGTAAATGTTTTCTTCCCCACCCTGTATGTCACTTAATAAATATGCACTTTCTGAAGGAAGAAAATTAAACAGAAAAAGAGTGGACCACAACTACTCCTGCCGCTGTCTCAATATTTCAGTAACTCACTGCAGCCCACTAGAACCTACTACAGCCTAACCTGCCTTCCACCCATACATGCAATTTACTGTCTTTGTGAAAACAACTGTGTCTCCGGTAGCTTGAAAATGATCATTCTGCTTCAACGCGGCAACTGACTGTTTTGACTGATATAAATATCAAGCCTATGTTCTTTGATGGGCATGATGTGCATTAACCAATGTGAAAAGCCAGTAACAATAGGTTTCTGTCACGCAAACAAGAATAGAAATGTCATTCCTGTCAGCGCCGATACTGACCAAAGTTCTCCCTCCGTCTCTCGCTGGTGGACTCTCTCTGTCTCTTCTCTCTCTCTCCTGACAGAAACTCACTTTGACGATGTGAAAGGAAGGCTCTGTTTCTTCCATTATTCAAACATTTTAGAACTTGATATTAGTGTGAGACCCAGACATCTCCTTATGTCAGCGGCGGTCCTGCCTGCATACGGAAAAACCAGAGCTGGGTACGCGCTGAAACATTTATGCAGGTTATTTCTACTTCAAGGAATTTTCTCTTTATTACTGTATTTCTGATGCAACATTGTGCAAATTCGTCTGGCTGAATAATTCATTAATTGAAATAAAGTCACTGAGAATAGATCAGCATGGCCTTCATCACACTCCCTTAAACATTAATGACACCGTCTCCTTTTTTTTGGTTTTATTTTTATTTATTTATTTTATTTTATTTGGAGGAAAATGCCCAAACAAGATGGCATTGCTGTACTTTAGGAGCTAGAAAATAAGTCAGAGCTAATTCATAAAATCGTATTAGTATTATTTTAGAACGTTAAGTGGATGCATGCAGAGACGAATCATGGCTTTTTGTATCTTACATTACACTGCTGCTTTTTGGGGAGTAATAAAGAAACATGATTAGTCCTGCCCTGGAGAGCTGACTTGGAGTGTTGCCTAATTCTCCAACATGCTCATACTGCACAGTTATCACCTTGGGATGATTGGAATTCTCTCTCTCTCTTTTTCTCTTTGGGCATCGCAAATCACTTAGGCCGTAAATTAATAGCACAACAGATAGTGAACAGTCAATAAATGCGCTGCTAACACTTTTCATATTCATTTTCAGGATTTTCATTTGGTGAATGTGCAAATCACCACTCTTGAATTAGTAAAAATCAAGCAATTATCTTAACACCATCTGTGTTCATTCTAAGGCAGTACATCAAGGGCATGGTATGTTCTCTGCACTCTTGTCTTCTGATGAGTATAAAAATTAAAGGGAGGTGGTGGTGTGTGTGGGGGGGTGCGTTTTACGGTTGTTATGGCAACAGCACTGTAATAGTCGATGCTCGGTAAGGTTTTACAAATACAGTAATGCATTTGTAGAGATGGCTGAATTAACTTCAGAGTCAACAGCTGAGAAATGAGCAGTTTTTCACTCCGTGACATACGCCAACAAATTCCTGAAAGCATACATTAGATGATTAAATGAAAATTACTGTAATTTCGCTTGGCGCAATTAAAGGATTTTTGTCACGGTCACATCGCCACTATTTGTTGTTACTTTTTTATGTCTCATGCAACAAATGCACCAAAAAAAAAACCAAAAAAAACCCCACATGCAACAGCAGACCACACCATACTTATGGTTTCAGGTCTCCAATAAATAGAGATAATTTCCCACTCACAAAAACACTTAGAACAAAAACAGCAACAAAGACTCGAAGCACATTTTATCTTTAATTAGAGATTTGACTCGAAAAACAACAACACAATGCTTACCTTGTTAAATAACTAAAACACTGGTTGTGATTCTACTATGTTCATGTCTGGGTGTTATTTGGCTGGATTTTGTTTACTCTTATAGACCTACAAGTGGAGTGCTTGTTATTTTAATGAGAACTGTGAAATGTTGACAGCATTATCATTTATCAGACTGAACAAACTTTTCGTTCCTACTTTTCCTAATTGTTTAAAATCATTCCCTAATAAATTATACGATGTTTATTGAATATAATGTATTCCCTAAAGCCAAAAGCCTTTTTAACTGATCATACTAGGTAAGAAGCTAAAAATCCAACCAAATGAGAATAGTAAGAGCTCATTATTAATGTCAGCAAAACTCAAATAACCCCAAGTGTTCTCGCAAAGAGGCTAATGGAGCAAAGTGAAAGTGGTTGATGATGATGATGATAACTTCAGAATCGAGCTAAAACTGGCATTAAAAATTAACTGACTTACACATCTTTCACATTAGCTTCAGTCTCAGAACATTACCAGAGTGATTTAAAGTACGATGGCATAGTGCGGATAGTTCCTGACCCTTTGCACACTTTGGTGTCAAGCTATCGGTTCACATCAGTCCGCCTGATCTCAAGTTCATTTGAGGGAAATTAGCAACAGTTTTAATAAAGCTTGTTGCCCGTGAGGTCAGCTAACTGTCTGACCATGCAGATGTGACAAATTTGCTGTAATTACTTGCAAGCTGCAGCGTAATGACAAAGTATTACATCCCAAGAAACCTGTATGTGTCTGGAAGCAGTGACATGGCCTATTTGATAGCTTCATGTTAACACTGGGACCCCTATTTATGTATCTGAAGGCTCAGCGCATTTATGATTCCTACTGCTGTGTCCGGTGCAGACTGCAGGGACCAACCATCATGCTGTAAGGCGGGTGGGTTTTAACCCATAAAGACCCAAACATCCAGCCCACAGCCGAAAGCATCCGCTGATCTAAAATATTAAATAACTGTTGATCCACTCATCCTATCAATATGTGTAAATAATTCAGGTAAAATGCAGTTTCTCAGCTTTTCATAGTCATCATATATGGACCATTTGGACATTCAGAGGCTCCATAGTGAACGTGGAAAGACCGTCATCTACTGCAACATTGATTCACCAGTAAAACCCATGGAGTTTGATAAATGTGTGGTTGCAGATGTGTGTTTTTATGCACAGCTGATTTTATATTTTGATAAAAAGACACCTTCTAATTTTTTTGTGATTTGATTTGATAACTTTTATGAACACCTACATGATCAGTACATTAACCCATAAAGACCCAGTGCTAGTTTTGTGTCAGTTACCAAAGGATTTTTTTCTCACTAGTTACCTTTCTTAAGTGATTCATTACCATTTATTATGATATTATCCTCTGCATTTTACATTTTTCACTTGAAGGTCTGGTTTATAATGCATTAAGCGCGCATTCATAAGACATTATAATGCATTTATAATGCATTATAAAAGTCATTATAACAGTTTATGATCATGTACAACAACTTATACCAAGGTTAATAAAGTATTATAAGTGTAGGCATAATGTATTATAAATTCAGCTTTCATGATGTTTTATACATCCATACCAAAGCAGTGAGAAGGAATTTATTTTTTTTTAGGTGAGGAACTTCTGTTAGGTTTTGTCACTGGTCTCTATACCCATCTATTTTAGGGATTTCATATTTATTAAAAAAAAAAAAAAAAAAAAAAAATATATATATATATATATATATATATATATATATATGTTTGAATTAACAAAGATTTAGAGCTGCCACATTGTTTTTTTTACATATAAAGCAACATGTAACATTTCTATTTACTGTCTCTGTTCTTTTAATGTTTTGTTTTTGCAAAATAAAGAGTTACGAAGAACACTTTGATGTCTATTTTTTACTTACACTTTATTTAGAGCCAGCAGATACTGCTCATAAATCATCATTCTTGTGTTATAATATCATCAGTCGTCCTGTAACTTATTATTGATGCTTCTAAGGCATTATTCAGTTTCAGAAACTACATGTCAGAGCAGTTCTCTGTGTCTATAACTGGCTAGAGTTATGATGGTAAGAATGTGTTATGTAACCCAGGACTTAAGATTCTTCCTACAAACACTGTTGTCACTTTGGTATAGATGTATAAAACATTATGAAAGCAAAATTTAAAATACATTAGGCCTACACTCATAATACTTTATTAACCTTGGTATAAGTTGTTTTACATGATCATAAACTGTTATAATGACTTTTATAATGCATTATAAATGCATTATAATGTCTTATGAATGTGCGCTTAATGCATTATAAACTAGACCTTCAAGTAAAGTGTTACCCATGTATTTTCCAACATTTAATTTTGACGTTCATGAAAACTCAGAGTCAAGGTTATCGAGGTTCAAGGTTCAAGGTTACTTTATTTATACCTGTGGGTAGATTTGTTTTGCAGACACAGTGATTGCTTTGGCATTACAACAAAACATACACTGAAAAAAGACAAACACAAATGCCAAGCTCTCACTCACTGCCGGTCGCTGTGTGCGCATGCGCCCAACACAAATCCTTCGCAAGAATTACAGTGACGATAATGCAAGCACACATATAAGACATAAGACATTATAAACACAGTACACAGGGTCACATGATGGAACTTTTTCAATGGATTCAGTTGTGGGAGGGGGACAGGAAAAGAGGAAGAATGTTGTAAGGCAGACAGAGATGGGGGGGTGGGGACGGGGTGTTAAATGCTTATATGTGGTGAGTTGTGGTTGCAAAAGTTCCATCAGGGCAGGTGGGCTCCCCCAGGCCCCTGTTCCTGGGTGAAAAAATCTTGTCAATTGTGCTGAATGACCAGTTGATCAATTCCATAATTTAGTTGTAGCAGGGGATCCAAAGACAAAATCAGACGAGACACAGAGGCAAAAGCAGGAGAAAAAAAAAAAAAAGGAAGGCAAGGACAGCTCAGAAACACGTCTGCTCTCAATAGAGGACAGGACAGGAAAGGTTACTGCAGTGTTTTTCAGCCTTGGGATCGGAACCCTACGTGGGGTCGCCTGGAGTTTAAATGGGGTCACCTGAAATTTTGAGTAATTGATAAAAACAAAACAAAACAAAAAAAAAAACTTACAAATAAAAAATATATGGTGAGTTGAGAGAGACAATCACAACACATAAAAGACATGATATGACAGCACTGTGGTACTGTTTATCTTTCAAATGTTCATTGTGGTCAGTTTCAGATGCTGCAGCTCTTTCATAATTCATACTTTGAGTTATTGTTTGTTCAGTATTAATTGTCAGCCTTGTAAATCCAAGCTGGACTGACTGTACATATCCTGACCAAGGAAAAAAAAATTCTCACTTAGTGCAATAATCTACATCTGGCTTTTCCGCCTCCGTCCATAATAATATACATTATATAGACTAAATGTGGTCTAAAATTAACGTTTATTTGCACCATAGTATCACCAAATATTACATGATCCAAAACAAATTAATTTTAACAAAAAAATTCTCTATTTTGAATGTCTGGGGTTGCCAGAAATGTATGATGTTAAAATGGGGTCACCAGCCAAAAAAGGTTGGAAACCACTGGGTTATTGTATCAAAACAGAAAACTAAAGAAAAAGTGACTTTTCCAGCAAAGGTATGAATAAATGAATGTAAAAACAAGTGTGTCCATCCACTGTCATTGATCCAACTCCATGGGTTTTACTGGTGAATCAATACTGTAGAAGACGACGGTGTTTCCATGTTCACTACGGAGCCTCTGAACGTCCACATGGGTCATATCTGATGACCATGAAAAGACGACAAACTGCATTTTACACCAATTATTTATTCCAAAAAAAAACATGACAAGAAAAAAGAAAACCAAAGCCTAACTGCTTTAAAATGCTCTAAAACAAATTAACTCTTTCCCGTCTTCTTAAGCCCATGATGAATTAAATATTTTTATGAACAAATTTGTTTCTTTTGAAAATAAAACTGGAATAATATAGACAAAAAGTCTACATCTCACTGTGTAATGGTTTTATTTTCATGACTGATCTACTGTATTTGTGCCAAAGGTTGCAAACATGCATATTAACCCATAAAGACCCAATGCTACTTTAGTGGCAATTCCCAAATATATTTTTCTCACTATTTATCTTTTCTTAAGTGATTCATCACCATTTATTATAATATTATCCTCTGTATTTAGTGTTTTTTTAAGTGTAAATTAGGTATTTTCTTAGATTTAATTCACTGATCATGTTGATATTCATTAAAGCACAGAATAAATTCAAAGGTTATTAAATCAGAAACAGAGAAAACTGAAGGGAAAATGACATTTTCAACAAATATATCAATAACTGAGCATAAAATGAGTGTGTCCATGCAATGCTGTAGAAGATGACGGTGTTTTGCACATTCACTATTGAGCCTCTGAACGTCCAAACTGATCATATGAAAAGACAACAAACTGTATTTTACACCAATTATTTACACTGATTGATAGGATTAGTGGATCAACAGATAATAAACATTTTATTTCAGTAGATGCTTTTGTTTGCAAGTGGAGTTTAGGTCTTTATGGGTTAGATATAGAAAAATACCTGATTTTCACTTAAAAAAAAAAAAAAAAATGGTGATAAATCACTTGGTAAAGATTCAAGATGCAAGATTCAAATCGTTACCAACACCATTTTTTATAACATTATTCTCTGCATTTTACTTTTATTTAGTGAAAATCAGGTATTTTCCTGTGTCTAACCCATAAAGACCTAAACCTCCATCAAACAAAAGCCAAAAAAAAGTCATTTGGAAGTTGTGACAAAAATAGATATGGGTCTTTAAGCTTTAAAAAAGGCATTGCTTTGACATTCCCTGCACAGAAGGAACCTCACATAAACCCACCACAGATTAGCTTATGTGTGCATTATTGCTGATACTGAATATTTATCAGTAAATACATTTTTTACACATTATTCATTTATTCAGCTAATCTTTTTTGCTTCCTATCCAAAAAAAAATACAAATACCTACAAAAAAATAAAAACATTATTATATCTCTGTGTAAAGTATGGACTGAAGAGAGTGAGAGAATGTGAACACCTATAGCCACCCTTTCGTCAATGAATATTACATTAAAGGAATATTCTAAGGATGTGTGGTGGTTGGCTTTAGTTGCAAGCGCACACGCAAGGTAAGTTACCTCTGCAAATACAGTGATATTGTTTAAAGTTTGATGTTAATCAATACTGGCACAATGGGGGGAAAAAAAGATATATATTGCTTTAAATTTTCATAGAGACAGGGCTTTGATACTGAAATTAAAAATTAAAATGATGCAAGTCGAAGCCTATTTCAGTAGCAGCTTTGAAGTATTCGGATTATATGTCGGTCTGGTACTTGTATGTTTTCTAATGTATATACGAAATAAATGTGAGCAAACACTAGTTCTATTTTTATGAAGCTATACTATAATAAAATGACCTCTCCACGCTCTCTCTGTGGTGTTTTCCTACAGTTTCCCTACATGGCCTCCTTTGACTTCCTCCGCACTCGTAATGATCGGGTGAAACCGATGACCCGAACAGCTGAGTCAAAACCATCCCAGTTCTCTCTCTGCAGCTCCAGTCCGGCCCTCTTTCGATTCTGTCCCAGTTAAACAACGGTAAATGTAGGTTTTTCAGTTTTTAGCTGAGCTGCTGCGGACACATAGTGCATGTATGAAGTTTCCAAACACCAGGACTTCCAGGACTGGTCTTTTGTAACCGAGTGGAGAAACTATGTTGGGATAGAAGTTAACAAGTGATCACATATTTCTACAGCAGTGAAAATCCTCCTGTGTAGCTGTGCTTTTTCTATCATCTTCACAGAAAACACTTGAAAGACGCGTTCACAGATAGAAACGCACCACAGCACCGCAGTATATGGATAGTGTTCTGGGCTTTGTCTATTCTCGAGTGCTGTTCTTGACAGTTTAGCATGTTTTATCTTTCTGAATGATCCAGCGTAAGGATTTAACAGTTAAAAGACTTCAAACTATTTCTGACACAACTTCCAAATGATTTATTATAGACATTTAATCTTTCTTAAGTGACCAGTTATTAAAATAGTTCCCTCTGAATATTGGATATTTCAGTGGAATGCAGATATTCTCATTCACTGACCGTGTAGATGTACGGTTATTATATGAAAAGAGAAAAAAAAATGAAGCAAAAGTGACTGTTTCTAGCAAAAATATACATTTCACTGAACATAAAAACAAGCATTTTGGTGCTTCTTTGAAACTGGGTTCATTTTGGTACCTGGCACTTTGCCAGCTTTTAGACCCAATAATAAAAGAGAAATTTAGACATATTTCCCCCCAGGATGTAACTAATGATGACCTCATATAAATGCAAAAAAAAAATGATCCTCTTGCTCTGAGCCATACCAAAATTAATTAATTTTTTATCAAATATTTGGGCCAAAAATACGACCAAAATTAGGACATGATTAGCTACCTTGGTGTCAGTGCATTTGATCTCGAAAACATGGCTGTAAATGGTCTTATATACCACTATAAATAAAGACACTGTTAAATGTGTTGATCCTAGTGGTTTTTCTTAATCCAGACATGTGGGTTTTTCATGAATCTCAGTCTCATTCCAGGTTTTCTGTGTAACCCATCGTGTCCACTTGCGTTACATGCAGAACCTGCCCAGTTAAACACAAATAAATCACAAATGATTTTGGAACAGCGGTCATTTATGAAACACTCTGCCTTACATAATTAGTTCAATTCCCAAAATGTACAGGGTGGGGAAGCAAAATTTACAATGAACATTTAGTTGTTTTTTCTCAGCAGGCACTACGTCAATTGTTTTGAAACCAAACATATATTGATGTCATAATCATACCTAACACTATTATCCATACCTTTTCAGAAATTTTTGCCCATATGAGTAATCAGGAAAGCAAACGTCAAAGAGTGTGTGATTTGCTGAATGCACTCGTCACACCAAAGGAGATTTCAAAAATAGTTGGAGTGTCCATAAAGACTGTTTATAATGTAAAGAAGAGAATGACTATGAGCAAAACTATTACGAGAAAGTCTGGAAGATACTATTAAAGAAGAATGGGAGAAGTTGTCACCCGAAAATTTGAGGAACACTTTCGCAAGTTTCAGGAAGCGTGTGAAGGCAGTTACTGAGAAAGGAGGAGGACACATAGAATAAAAACATTTTCTATTATGTCAATTTTCTTGTGGCAAATAAATTCTCATGACTTTCAATAAACTAATTGGTCATACACTGTCTTTCAATCCCTGCCTCAAAATATTGTAAATTTTGCTTTCCCACCCTGTACCTGTGAGAGAATAAAGAGATATTCGAAAAAAATAGTAGCATGTAATTTTCGTGTCCTTTTGACTGTGTTACATACGGATTTTTGTATTAAATATAATGTAAAATAACATGATAAATGTTTCATAAAAAATATACTTTCTCTTTTATCTCAGTAGATAATTATTTTTAAAATAGACCCAAAAGTGCTTCCAAACTTGCTTCATAACATTAGTCTACATCCGATTTGAATTTTTAGCCCCATGTCCTGTTTTTAGGGACCAGTTTCATAGTAGCACCCATTTCCATTTGATGAATCAAAGTTGCAGAAGACGACAGTGTTTCCACGTTCACTACACCACCTCTGAACGTCCATATGGGTCACATCTGATGATGACGAAATGCTGAGAAACTGCATTTTACCTGAATTATTTACAAGTATTGATAGGATTAGTGGATCAAACGTTATTAAACATTTTAGATCAGTGGATGTTTTTGGTCCCTGGTGGCTGTTTAGGTCTGAGGGTTAATAGAAAAGCAAAAGCAGATCCATTTATCGCAGACAGTCTGACTGACTGCTGTGGAGTTCCAGATATTTAGTCTACCGAGTCCAGTTACTTTACTCCGAAACACTTATCAGGATATAAAAATGACCCGCACGACACAATCTCCCTAGACTTACTCTGACTGCATTTGTCGGTGTCACCATTTGTCACTGTCATGTTTATATTTTACGGAGAAGACAAATGCCTGAGCCACCTGTCCTCAGCCAGATGTTAAGGCAGATGTATCCATAGTGGGAGAAGCTGACGGAACTTCATGAAACAGCTCAGTACTTTACAATCACAACTAAACAGTGTATGTGTAAGTGTGTTTACGCATATGAGCCACTGCTACATAATGGAATATCTGGAAATGAACATGAATAATAATAATAATAATAATAATAATAATAATAATAATAATAATAATAATAATAATAATAATAATACTGGGTTACAAAAAAATGTTTTTTGCAAGTAGTCTGGGTTTTTTCAACTGAATTAGGACCATTTTGCACCGCTAAATCCAAAGATGACATCTGTTTTTCTCAATCAGGTCAGGTTTTTTTGCTAATTTGATTTTGAAAAATTCGATCTTCTCACAAAATATAATAATTAATAGCAAAATAAGATTGCTAAGCACACTTTATGAAACTTGTGACTTGATCCCTGTTAGGTACAATGGTGTATTCACCGCAGATGTAGCAGAATACGTCAGGCTTATTTTTACAAGATCTTCTAGTTGAAGCCATTTCATTCACCTGTAATATTAAAAAAAAACATTAATCATAAATTGGCAAAAGTAAAATCTTCAGAACTCATTTACTGCAAGAAATATGAAAGAATTTTGTATCATATGATGTGAAAATGCCCATAAATGTAAGCAAAAATGTTAAAAAGCCAATATGTAGCATAGTTCAGAAAGTTGACCTGATTGAGCAAAATTAATGAGATTTTTGGATTCAGCACACCAAAATTAAACAATAAACGTGTTGTTGACCAATGTAATAATAATAATAATAATAATAATAATAATAATAATAATAATAATAATAATAATAATTTTTATTAATAACACACTTTTCATTCAGTGAATCTCAGAGGGCTATAGTAGAAAAGGACCAAACCCCCCCCAATAAACATCAACTATTACAAGCCTTTTTAAATAGGTACGTTTTGAGCTTGTAATTACTCTAAAATATGCAGTGTTTTTTTGTTTTTGTTTTTTTTTCCTGTCACAATGACTCTGATGATGATGTCATCATGTCTATACGTGTTCTGATGTCAGCATATCAATTGCCTCTATATATGTGCCAAGTTTGAAGTAAACTGAAACAAAATTGATGTTTTTACAGACATTTCAAATTTCACCCATTAATAAGTAAAAGGAGAGAAAAAAAAGATTTAAAAAATTCATAAAAAATTGAAACTTTGACCTACTTTTCCCAAACATCTATTCTGGGTCAATGGGAATCTATACACCCAATTTGGTATGAATTTAACCAATAGTTTGTGCTAGAGTGTTAATAATCAAACAAAGAAAGAAAGAAACAACGGGGTAATAATAAGTATCATAAATATAAAAGTAAGCAAATCCCACAGAAGGGGAACATATCTGTCTGTAACCACCACCCCACCCCCAGTCTAATGGACAATGCAATACTCACTCATCAGTGCAAAAGTCACAACCCATGCACCTTGTTTTTAATTTTACCTTGTATATAGATCCTTTATTACTTGTATATATGTATTATGTATATTTGTATTAAACACTTTTTATTCAAATTTATATGACTGTTTGTTTTATGTGTATGTGTATGTTTATGTGTATGTTTGCTGCTGACAACACTGTGAATTTCCCCATTGTGGCATCAATAAAGGAATATCTTATCTTATCATTTTATGTTGTATATATTTTTTTTATCTGTAGTATAGTTAGCTTTTTGCATATTTTAGTAGTATTTATATATTTGAACATTTGATCTTTGCAGTTTTGTATAATGTTAATATTTTTCAGTATAATTTTGCATGATAATTTTATACAGTCTTTTTGCACTTTACGTATTTGCTGCTAAACAGAAACAGTTAAACAGATTTTCATTGTTCCTGTAAAGATCTATTCTATTCTATTCTATTCTATTCTATTCTATTCTATTCTATTCTATTCTATTCTGTATTTAAAGTGCATCTACTTTATTAATACTAGCATTTGTTAATTCCACCATTAGTATTGCGCCTGATCATTTTTATTTGTGGTTCAGTGATTTGTTTGTTTAAAAGAAAAAAAAAAAAAAAGAGAGAGAGAGAGAGAGAAAAAAATGTCATGATCTTTTAGTTTCATGCTGAACATTGATTAATTAGTAGAAAAGTTGGAATACTTTTATTTGGAATATTTTTATTTGTGGTTCAGTGATTTGTTTGTTTAAAAAAAAATCTAAAAGGACAAAAGAGAGAAAAAAAAAATCTCATCTTTTAGTTTCATGCTGAACATTGATTGATTAGTAAACAAGTTGGAATATTTATGTCAAATTCATGCCATATTTGCCTACAGCAGGTACGTTGCTGTTCTATAAAACAGTTTCTGCAGATACTTCATCTGTAAATATCTTTATATATGCTATAGAATATAGATGAATAGAGGGAAGAAAGATGACGGAACCCTCCTCTTTAAGTTTTGCAGAGGTTTTCTTCTCTTTTTTTTTTATGTAATGTGTTTTTCTTGTTCAATTCAGAACCGTTAGGACCTACCCCTTGAGGCTATTTTGTTATTTGTGACTTTGGGCTGGAGAAATTGGCTAAAATTGAAAAGAATCACAGACTTTGAAAAACAGCACAACAAAGTTTTAGACTAAATGGACTTTCTTAACATTTCACCTAAACTAAGATCCACTGGGGGAAATGCAGCGCTCTTGTCTGTTTGCAAGTTATAGAGTTGAATAAGTAAATAAATTGTAATTATAAATAGCGTTGGAGTGTATCCCAATCACTGTTTAACATTTTTAACAACGGTTTAATCTGCGTACTTGATCTTGCACATTACTCACACTGCAATGGAAATTCTAAATCCGACAAACATTAAATAGATGATGAAATGTGAAGACATACCCACTTTATGTTCACTCTTATTTCTAATGACCGTTATTTGAACATTATTAATACCAGATCTTCTCCTAATTGAGCAATTCTCCATAACATCTGGCTGATAATGATATGTGATTTGTGTTTTGGATGATATATAATGATGATATACTTATGGATTGACTGGAACTTCAGAGTGAAAGCCCATGTGAACAGTTGGAGGCAGAGGGCATCTGACAGCAGGAGATGTCTCACAGGTCACGAGGTTAAAAGGTACTAACAAGTCGTTTATTTTGAAGTTCTGCTTCAGTGTGATATTTATTTTCTTGTGAGTAGAGGCTAGACACATGACATACTGTCATCTTTATATCCTGTCAGCATGGTGCACAGTTTGCAAGGCATTATGTCATTGCGGAGGCAGTGTGTGCCTGTCTCTGCATAGATCGTATTTTTGTGAACACAGCAAGTCGGTAGATGTAGAATAGCAGCTTTATGCTCACATCACAGGTGTTTCTCCAAGGTAAACACAGTCTTATAAGATGTTTTGAATGCCTTGAAAAATAAACATGTTCTATATGTAGGACAAAATGTAGGACAGTGTTGATTCCATAAAGTAGGAAAAAAAAGCTGATATACTTACATCACAGGTTTGGTCCACAGATTGGATGAGATCTGATCTGATTTTGAAGCGTCTTACCAAATACATTTGCATATAAATGACAAAATAGTATTTAGGAGCTTGTCTCTTGATTCATCAGCATATATGAGAGTGGCTCATCAAAGACAAATTTGTATAAGTCATCAGAAATTTGTGCAGACTCTAGTGAGCATGAAACACTAAACTCAAGACCTTAGCATAAAACTGAGCAGAAATTATTCTGTACGGGTGTTTTTGTGTATCCTTCTTCTTCAACTGACCAGAAATACAGAGTAAAAACAAACTAGATCTAGTTAAATTAAAAACTGATATTTGTTCTTCTTTAAACAGTACAGTACACTGTGTGCCGTGTGTATTTCAAACCGCTTTATGATCATCTAAAACGTCCTGGAACACACTTCTCAGCCTGCCCAAGGTTGTTACACCTTAACGTGGCACACGCTGTCTAATCAGATCTTTGTGTGAGAAGATGGCTGTCGCAGATGTCAAGGAAAGGACAGATGACATGGATAGAGGATGGAAATTTTCAAAAAAAAAAAAAAAATTGCACAGGCTTCTAAGAAAAACATGAAAAGAAAAAAGAAAACCAATGCCAAACTGCTTTAAAATGAATTCACTCTTTTTAGTCTTCATAAGCCCACTATGAATTAAATATTTTTTATGAACAAATTTGCTTCTTTTGAAAGAAAAACTTGAATAATGTTGATAAAGAGTCTACATCTTGCTGTGTAATGGTTTTACTTTCATTAATGATCTATTGTATTTGTGTCAAAGGTTGCAAACATGCATATTAACCCATAAAGACCTAATGCTACTTTAGTGGCAATTCTGAAATATATTTTTCTCTCTATTTAACTTTTCTTAAGTGATTCATCACCATTTATTATAATATTATCCTCTGTATTTAGCATTTTTCAGTGTAAATTAGGTATTTTCTTATATTTAATTCACTGATCATGTTGATGTCATTAAAGCTCAGAATAAATCCAAATGTTATTAAGTCAGAAAAAGAGAAAACTGAAGAAAAAAAATATCAGTAGCTGAGTATAAAACGAGTGTGTCCATCCACTAGCATTGATCAAACTCTATAGGTTTCACTGGTGGATTAATGTTGTAGAAGATGACGGTGTTTTGCACATTCACTACTGACCATCTGAACGTCCAAATGGATCACATGAAAAGACAACAAACTGTATTTTACACCAATTATTTACATGGATTGATAGGATTAGTGGATCAACAGGTATTAAACATTTTACATCAGTAGATGGTTTTGGTGATGAGTGGCTGTTCGGGTCTTTATGGGTTAAATGCATATTTCCAAATAGACATTTTGTTCATATTTTTATTAAGCCTTCCAATGAACAACTCACAGTCTGAACTAGAGGCTGCTTCTCCAAAAATCCTGCAGTTCTATCACATCAGTGGACCGTACTACTATCAACTGAATCATTAAGCCAAATTAATGATGCATAATATTCAGTGTGCTTCTCTGTTCAAGGTTCTTTCTTGTGGAGGTTAAACTCTTGGAATACTGAGAGCGCGTGTAAAATGAATTTAAAAAAAAAAAAAAAAAAAAAAAAAAACATGGTCAAATCATGGCTGGAGTTTATTAGATATCAACCCTTAGGAAAGAGCTGATCCTAATTACATCTATCAAAGTAGTTCAAAGGTTGTTTTTTTTTCATCTTTTAAGTTGCTTTGACTCAGTTTCTTTGCCGTAATAGTTGTACTGTACATAAGTGAGTGACTGTGTCTATATATGGTTCTCTATTCACCCATGTATCTGGTTTTACATTGATAAATATACTCAAGTGACCTCATTATCGCTGCAGAACTACTGGTTATCACAGAGCTTTGTAAGAGACGTAGCTCTGACTTTGTATCATCAGTACAGTTAACTTTGGAAATGCCCCTTTAGATTCATTTCTCAGTTTGCTTTGTAAGTCAAGGTCATGTCAATGATAGATTGGACGGTGCTTCTGTGCCTGAATTTAGCCCCTTTATCTCTTTAAATCACTGCCTTAAGGCTCCAAATTGATAAAACAGCCAGGGTCTCATTTCCAAAACCATCTGAGCATAATAAGTATGAGCTGTCCAATGGCATTTATGTGTCGATCTGCTGGAGTGCAGAGATGGAGTGCAGACGCCGCCAAGGACCCATTATTTCAGACCCCCACAGTTCCAGGGAATTGCGAAGGTGCCTCAACACATACCTCAGCACATTTTCATTTGCTGCATTATCATAAAATGTGTTTTAACCCATTTGTACTCAAACCGTATTTTTACGATGCATGCTTTCCGTGCTCCTCTGGTCAATGGTTTGTTCACCTGTTTAGTGTTAAAACTGAAACACAATCATAGTTCATCTACTATAGGTGAGATGCACAGATGTATGTAGCCCAGTACAGAAACCAGGAAATGGATTTGTTTTAGTCAGTAAACATCTTTGAGATCATATAGTTTAGGGCTGCGGGATATTGGAAAAAACTGACATTGCGATTTTTTTTTAACCCTGCGACATATATATTGCGATATGAAAAAATACTCAGGAGTATATACAGTGGTGTATTCATCCCTGGAGAAGTGGGTATACTCACAATTTTTTCCTTTTTTTTTTTTTTTTTTTTGAAGTAGTCCAGAAAAATGCCGTTTTAGAAACAGTGACATGTCAGACTACTCTACTTAGTTTACCCAGAAATCCATCAGTAGTATTTGCTCACTATTATAAAATAATCATGACTTGATCAGGAGCAGTTTGTAGGTTTTACTGGTCACACAAGCAACTGCATGAATTTATTCAACATGAGGCAAACGGAGGATAACGTTAGCCTTTCATAATGTTAGCCTACTCACATAGTTGAACAATAGGCGACAAAATCTATTCTCTAAATGTGCAGTCATATGGGCAGTAGTTTAAAACAGTGACTCATTCTGAAACCACCTTAAAACTTAACTCAGAATTATGTATTCCATGAAAGTAGGTTCTCTCGATATGTGTCACTTACTTGAAAGACGTTTATTCTGCCTTTCTTGTTCGCATTTCCAGTAATCGCATATCTTTCAACAAGACATGCAGTGACCTGTCAATCAACTGGAGTGACACTGGCACTTGAGATGGCCAATCAGGTTCCAGAAGTGGCCAGCGCTAAGCAGAGCCCTGGCTATGACGCTAAGTTAGCAATATTTTCCTCAGCATGACCCGCCTTACTCTGCCTCTGATTGGCTCATCAGTCCTCATGCCTAAAGTTAACCAATCTAATCAGTGAAGGCAGTGAGTACTAGCCAATTAGAGGCAGAGTAGGGCGGGTCATGGCTTCACCATCCTAGGAGAAAAAATGGGCAATGTGGCTCATAGATACTACTGAATGGTGCGCATCAGGGGGGATTTAGAAGTGGGTATACGCAATACAGACTGAAAAATAAGTAGGTGTACGCCGTATACCACTGTATACCCTGGACTACACCACTGAGTATATAATAGCTGTGTGGTGCTGATGGAAATGGTCAAACAAATTAGTTGTGTTACTTTTCATTCTGGCAACAGGTGCAAGACACTGTCGATACAGAATACGTGTTTCAATATCATCGCTCCTATAGTTGAAATAATTCCAAACAACTGACATTGCTTTTGTTTTTGGCACCAAGTCTTTGTTTATCCTGTCCGTTGCACATTTTCATTGTTGTGACCGGCAACTCACTCCAAACTGATTAAGAAAGATTGTGATTGGTGGATCCCTGCATGCCATGTGTGTCACATACCCTTGAAATTAGATGAAAACACAGTGAGTTCATTTGCCTCCTACATTGCAGGACCTGCGATGTGACTGTTGCGCACACATACATCGCGATGTCGATGCACAAACAATCTATTGTGCAGCTCTAATACAACTTATTATCCGTCTGCACCTTCTGGATATCTGAGATAGGCATAAGGGAATTCTAAATTTTATCTATAAATCTGCCAGAATGTTAATCTTAAAACAAACCTGACAAAGACTTCATCTATTTTTGGTCCGCCAAGTCCTTTTGTCTCTCTTTATTATATTCTACTCCCAGTGCTGGTTGTAAAATCTTTTCCCATTTTCTATGGATAGAACGTGGTGCTGCAATAATAACACTAACAACCCTAGATATAATCTTGGATATATTTCTTATCCCCAGACAAGTCATAGAGCTTCTTTGAACATCAATTCAGTGTTAGATTTTGCTCAGCTATCGTTACAAAGTGTTATGTGAGGTACAAAGACATACTGATACAAAACGTCTCACATATGATGAAAAATGGGTTTGCTAATGAACACAATGTGGGTTGCAGCTCTTCAACACAAAGAAAGTTATGATCTGTTCTCTGCGCCTGCTACAGAGCCTTTGACCCACTCTTTGTTTATCCCATCGCAGTACACGATTCCCACCTCGCCTTGTCTCACACCAGTGGGTTCTTCATGTTGCTAATGACAGGCCTGGCCTTAGAGAGGGTACTTAACCAACAACTGGCATTTGGCACTGTTTTATCATTAGACACGCATGTCTCTAAAATGCAAGCTCCAAGGAGCAGAATAATTATACAAACTAATGCTCACCATTGTTAATTAGTCTGTTCCAGGGTTGGTTTGAAGTGTCACCATGTCAGGTTGGAAGATGCAACTTCCTGGTGGATGGTTGATGGAGAATCTCAGCGTGCTACTAAGAAACCGGGTAAGTATTTCCACCAGCCCATATGCTTCCTGAAACCATGTCTGACTCATCATTGTCAGAGCCACGTTGCAGGTGCATGTTTTATCTGGTCTCGTGTGGGTTTTGATCACATAAACCTGTCATTCAGGTGGAGTTGAGCATACGGCATATAAACCAGCCACAATGAGCTCGATGCAATTATGATCATGAACGCAAATCATCCTGTTTTTACCAGTTTGTGTCTATGATACTGGTAATTCTAAGGGGTGTTTGTATGTGTTAAAACAAAGATCTCACTTTTCCTCCTGAGAGCCCGCAATGCATTTTTGTCCTCTATAGGGGACAAGACCTCACAACTTTACTTGAAAAATATAAATAAATAAATAAATAACACTTTCAACTGCAAAGGACATTCCATTAAAAAAAATAAATAAATAACTAAATACATCTGAAAAAACTTGTTGCATCATGCTGTTTCCAATCAAGGCAGTTATTTAAAGCGGTCATATTTTGCTAAACTCACTTTTATTAGTCTTTGATACATTTATTTGTGTATTTGGACCAGTGGCGGCTGCTCGTCTTTCAGAGAGGGGAAGCTCATTGTCGGCTTACTTCAAAAAAATCGTCAAGTTATTTAAACATAAATTCGGCCCTCCGTTCCTTTTTAAGAAAATGGTCAGTGACCTTATCGTACCAAGTAGGTGTCTTTTCCAGGGACTTGATAGCTAGTTCACTCCGACCTAGCCAACAGTATGATTGATTTAACTATCTACAAAACGATATTAAACTCAAACAAGAAATTATTAAATTATGAAACTGAAACAAGAAAACGTTGAAAATATGTTAAATTGAAACAAGGAAGTACAATGAGTGTGTTTTATTTACAGTGCAAGAAATCAACGAGTAATTTCCTAGTGGTTTCTCTCTCAATTTCACAAGCAGAATGTGCGACGGTATTAAACTGAACTGTGTCAAGTGAAGGAGTATATGTCAAAATAGCTGTCAATCAAGCGGGATTGCCTTTCGACTGATCCTCCAATCAGCACACGGAAGCCCGGCGTCCAGCCCAGCCGAGCTCCGCCCACAGCTCCATTCACCCCCAGAGACACCAAGCGTCCAGGGGCGGGACAACATCATGGCTTTTATCCAATTACCGTCCAGTTTTGAGGCAATGAAAAAAACTGTTCCACTCAGTCCCATTGAAGTGCACAGACGCTGAGCATCTACGGGCAAATGCACTGAGCAGAGATCATATAAGAAAACAGCGCAACGGGAATGTATGAGAAGTGAACAACATCAAGTCCGCTGATTTGTGATAAAGCTGATTCTGAACGAACTCATCTTTGAGATGAACATGTTCTAACGCATTTGTAGTCAATGAAATGTCAACACAACCAAACATATTTAACCATTTAATTTTCATAATTTTAGGGAAAGCTGAGCTTCCCTTGCAGTCTATGAGAAATCGCCTCTGATTTGGACCCTAATAGTTTAAAAAGTTTGAATCTGAACCCTCCAGGTGCTGCAAAGTTATCTTTATATTCATTCCGGCAAAAACTGAGTGGATTTCTACAACCTGTTTTAATTCCTGTTTAATTTGCTACGTTTTATAACTAGTTACTTCACGACATTTGCACAAATAAGTTCAAGATTTCCGATGAACATTTCTCTGAGTACACCATAATTGTTTTTCAGCAGCAGCGGTTGTAGTCCATACTGAAAATATGTCCAAACTTCAGGCTGATTACCAAAAATGTTCAGTTGCTGGTTGTATTTAGTTGCTGAAATAGACAGAATGTTCAACAACCTGGAGGGGGCGGGGCGTGAGGTGGCCACGTGCATTTAAAGGGCCAGTGCTCTAAAGGACCTTTCTGGTGTCATTACTCAGAAATAGGGTTGAAGATGGATCTGTGGAGTTTAATTAATGAAAAATTCATATCCAAGCATACCATTTACCATTTATGTAGACCACAGAGAAATATTTTAAATGCATAATTCCATTTTTAAAAAGCAAAAGATCACTTCTTTAGTGTAAAAAAAACCTAAACTTTTAATTTCCTGGGTCTCAGGAGATTAAGGCTCATTTAGACTTGCTTTACGTATGTAAATATGCACGTCGGTTTGCGTCCATGCATCCATTGTGTTGGAATGAGCATTTCTCAATCAATCTACCACAGGGCGCTACTCTTAAGTAACATACTGGCCAAATACCACAAAGAAGAGTAAAGTTTTTTTTGAGAAGAAGAAGAAGAAGAAAGTCAATCATAACAAACATGGTGATGGCAGAGGAAGTATTACTAATGTGGATAATAATGCTGATATTGAGAATATTAATGTACACTGTTGTCCATAAAGTTGGAATAAAATATTTCATACCTCTTTCCATGAAGTGATTTATTCTGGATAAATAAAGTGTGACTGGGACACAGTATGTAATCATTGTACCTGGCTAAAGGTGATTACTGATGTGTATAAACAGGAATAAAAAGAAGGCCTGAAAACAAAATTATTCAAATTTTATGGTAACAGAGTACATCTGAAGCACAACAAATGACTTATATTGCAAATTAGCTTTGAATGTAAATGCTGTGGTTGGTAACAACAATCTACGTTACATACAAATACTTGTCCCCATACAAATAAATATTAAATAAATAAATCAGGTATCAAAGTTGATGATTACCAGATCAGTATTTTAGATGTAAATAGCTGATCCGGCTTTTCTAACTCTAACCCATAAAGACCCAGACAGCCACCATCATCTACTGGTATCAAATGTTTAATACATTTTGAACCATTAATCCTATCAACACATGTAAATAATTGGTGTAAAATACAGTTTGTCATCTTTTCATGGTCGTTTAGAGGCTCTGTAGCAAACGTGGAAACACCGTTATCTTCTACAACATTAATTCAGTAGTAAAACCTATAGAGTGGAATCAATGATTGTGGATGGAGACATCGGTTTTCTATTCAGTTTCTGATATACAGGGTGTCCCATAAGTCTCCATACATAGGAGACATAATACATGTGGTTCTAACATGTATTTCTTTATATTTCTTCTTTATAGTTCTTCAGCAGTGGAGGATACGCATTGAAATGTGTTCCCGACAAAATGGCAGTCATATAGAGCATATTATATAAATAAAAATGGTTTATGTCAAGAAACGTTTATTTTTCCTATGTATGGAGACTTATGGGACACCCTGTATTTGCTGAAAAAGTCACTTTTTCTTCAGTTTTCTCCATTTCTGATAAAATAACCCTGAGCTTTTATGAGCTTTTATGATCAGTGAATTAAATATTGGAAAATACATGATTTTCACTGAAAAAAATGCAAAATTCAGAGGATAATATTATAATAAATGGCGATAAATCATGTACAAAAGGTTAAATTTGGAGAAAAATTAAACAAAAGTAGCACTGGGTCTTTATGGGTTAAGCCAATGTAACAACAGCATCATTTCATGTTAGACTCATCACAGTGGATTTTTCAGCCTGAAATAAGACGATAGATATTCAATTTATGGATTTCACTGACGCTCAGAAATTGTAACTTTCCGATGTCATTTTTTATTTATTCATTTTTGATATCTGAATGGCAACCTTGGAACACTTTGTCCTGCCCACCTTTGATTATGAATTCCAAACCACAGTTGCTGAGCTGGTGTTATGATAATGTACAGCACCCCTGTGTGATATACAAAATTGGTTTTGACAACCGGCTTGCTTTTAGATTCACACTGCCCTAAGACCATAGATTTAACATATAACATACATCAGGCATGTACTCCTCTGCCCTGGTAAGGGTGGAGGAGCACAAGAAAAAAAAAAAAAAAAACGGGGGGGGGGTGTGTATGATGCAGTATAACTATTCCTGATAGATGTGATGACCAAAAAAATCATAAAACACTGTCGTTTTTTTCCTGACATATACACTCACTTGCTTCTCCCTGTGGATCTCCCCTCTAGTTGAGGGAAATATGCCCTTGACAGTCTTAACGTCAGCTGTGATTTTGTCACTCGGTGGGCGAAATACAGCGGTGCTGCAGACCTCTTGGTAGCTAATAACTAGAGGGGGTGGTCTAGGGTCCTCATAAATCCAGAGTTATATGTTTTTTTTTATTTTATTTTATTTTTTTAAAGAACTTTAACACAGAGGAAAAAAACGATTTAGGAAAGACACATTTGACTTTCATATGACTATATTACTGAATATTATAGGCTATACAGAGGATGTGCAGAGGTGCATTGTGGTATATAGGAAAGTGAAATGGATGGGTTGTCCTGCTCAGGTCATCAGTTATTGTTTGAAGTGTAACTTTTAAAAACGCTGAAACAAAAAAATCTCATTATGTATTCATATTGGTAATTTAGAGACTCTTTATCTGTCTCTTTATTATACCAAAGTATAGTACAGCTACACATGTCCTCTGCTGAAAATGAAAGCAACGGCTCTTGAATACATAAACAATTAAAGTACCTGACATCAGCGGAGGGGGATGTCTACTTCAGTGAGCAGCAGAGGTGAATCAACAGATTTGGCGTCCAATCGAAGACTGAAAAAAGACAGACATATACAGACACGCCAACCTGTGAGAGGACATCAGTAATGGGCTCACATTTTCCTAATCTCCTTTGATGGATTCAGGCCATGATTTTCATTTAGTCCAAAAGAGATAACCAAACTGTCAGCTGTGCTGCTGCTTTGCTTTAATCTCCGCCTGCAGCCAATAATCACCCTGCAACCCGCAACCCTTTGTCAATTGTTAATCTTGTATTGAAGACATTTAGATGCCAGGATGGTATTCCGCATCCTAGGATAATCCAGGAGGCCACCGAGGAGAGGCAAATTGGACTCATTATTAAATTTTGTATAATTAAAAAAGACAAATGAATTGAGTTCTCCAAAGAATATGCGGGATAGATTTTAAAATGATCATTAACATTTAGATGCGTATCACGTCTCCTGAAGGAAGATTAGCATGACTTCACTGTTTACCGTTAGAGTTTATAATAACTGACGATAAGAAACATAGCATGTGGTTATCAATGACTGCATTGTGACAATACAATAATATTACAAAAGCAAATTACTCTTTTTATACTATTATTTGAATAATAACAATTGTTTGGAAAGAGTTACGGTGATGCATTATATAAGGTTTATACATAGAATTAACCCATAAGGACCCAGTGTTACATTTGTGTCAGTTCCCAAATGATTTTTTCTTTATATTTAACCTTTCTTAAGTGATTTATCACCATTTATTGTAATATTATCTTCTTTAGTTATAGTTTTTTCAGTGTTAATCATGTATTTTCCTACATTTAATTCACTGATCATGGAAATGTTGATTCAAACTCAGAGTAAATTGAAAAACAGAGAAAACTGAAGAAATTGTGAATTTTTCAGTAAAATTTATCATGAACTGATCATAAACCAAGTGTCTCCATCCACGTCACTGTTCAAACTCTGTGGGTTTTACTGGTGAATCAGTGTTGTACAGGGGTTGGACAAAATAATGGAAACACCTTAAAAAATCAACAAAATATAATTTAATATGGTGTAGGTCCGCCTTTTGCGGCAATTACAGCCTCAATTCTCTGAGGTATTGATTCATACAACTTGTGAATTGTTTCCAAAGAAATTTTAAGCCATTCTTCAGTTAGAATACCCTCCAACTCTTTTAGAGACGATGGCGGTGGAAATCGACGTCTTACTTGAATCTCTAAAACTGACCATAAATGCTCAATAATGTTGAGGTCTGGGGACTGTGCCGGCCATACGAGATGCTCAACTTCATTAGAATGTTCCTCATGCCATTCTTTAACAATTCTAGCTGTATGGATTGGGGCATTATCATCTTGAGGTGAAGGTGTTTCCATTATTTTGTCCAACCCCTGTAGAAGATGACAGCGTTTCCGTGGTAACTAGGGAGCCTCTGAACGTCCAAATGATATCTGATAACCATGAAAAGATAATAAACTGCATTTTACACCAATTATTTACATGTATTGATAGGATTAGTGGATCAACAGGGATTAAACAGTTTCAGTAGATGATTTTGATAGATGGTGGATGTTCTGGCCTTTATTTTGAGCTCATTTTACGTTCATAAACTGCATCGGTGACAGTCTTCACATACCTGCATCTACAGAGACGCATACATATAAATATCATAGCCACTTGCTTTAAATTTGACATTTTTGTGCATAAATGTCATTGTACAGAGGATACACACAACAGGACTTAAATGAATCTTCTTGACATCACCGATAATAATCTCCAGACAGCCTACAAGTTTCAAAGTGCCGCAGTGTGCTTCAGTTAATGGAACAACAGCCTGTGGTTAAAATGAATCAAACAAAGAATGATTGGAGGGTCACTCCTAGCAATTTTAGGGGTGATTATATTAGCAGAGGCCTTCACATTTAAATGAAAAATCTTAAATAACTTCCCATTTGCTATTTGCCTTCACTGTGGAGCGTACGACACAGGATATGCCGAGACATGCTCAAACAGAAGAAAGGCAAAGGAGGCTGATTAAAGTTTATCTTTCGGGGCAATAAGTCTACTGGCATTCATTATTGCTTGTCAGATTGTAAATGGTCTCTAGAAACGATATTATGCATGCTCACACACATATGTTAAATGGAGTGATTTAGTCGCGCTGTCCAACCACGCTCTAACCTGTTTGTCCCTGGGTGTGTTGATGATCGCCGTGACTGAGGACGCCATCGAAGAGGGAAGAGCGACAAAACACTGACAAATCAAGGCACATTTTTTAACCGTTTTATTCATGAGAGGAAATTAAATAATCTTTCTGTAAATGGGGAAAGCATCACTGAATTAAGTATGTATCCCAAATGACCCTAAAACACTTATTTTGGGGAAATTGATGCCAAATGGTTCATAGGTTTATTATAATGAGATTAACTTTGTGAAGACAAAACTATTAGACTGTGCAATAAGGATGGATCTCTACCAATATTATGGTAAAGTAGGTTTATATTACATTAAATTAATCGGGTTGAAGGTTATAGTACTGTATAGGCGATGCCTGTTGAGTAGAGCTACAGCTACCAGTTGTTTTTGTAATTGATTAGTCTATCGATTATTTTATTCAATTCAATTTGATTAAATGATTTTTTGACAAGGTGAAAAAAAAGCTAAAAATGTGGAAAAGATACGTCTGATAATGACGAACAACTTGTTCTTTATTCCAGAAATAGCTGTAACAACTACAAAAAGTATACAGGGTGGGGAAGCAAAATTTACAATGGACATTTAATTGTTTTTTCTCAGCAGGCACTACGTCAATTGTTTTGAAACCAAACATATATTGATGTCATAATCATACCTAACACCATTATCCATACCTTTTCAGAAACTTTTGCCCATATGAGTAATCAGGAAAGCAAACGTCAAAGAGTGTGTGATTTGCTGAATGCACTCGTCACACCAAAGGAGATTTCAAAAATAGTTGGAGTGTCCATAAAGACTGTTTATAATGGAAAGAAGAGAATGACTATGAGCAAAACTATTAGGAGAAAGTCTGGAAGATACTATTAAAGAAGAATGGGAGAAGTTGTCACCCGAATATTTGAGGAACACTTGTGCAAGTTTCAGGAAGTGTGTGAAGGCAGTTATTGAGAAAGAAGGAGGACACATAGAATAAAAACATTTTCTATTATGTCAATTTTCTTGTGGCAAATACATTCTCATGACTTTCAATAAACTAATTGGTCATACACTGTCTTTCAATCCCTGCCTTAAAATATTGTAAATTTTACTTCCCCACCCTGTATATATATATAAAATTCTATATAGAAATAACAATAACATAAAACTATATATAAAAATATCTATAGATATAAACATCAAACAAGTCAAATGACATCTACAAACAATATGTGCTCTGTAGTCTTCAACAAATTTGTATAAACCTTACTAACAACTTCAGATAAACACAATAAGCTAAATAATAAGCATGTTTAGTGGCAGCAAAATTAAAGAAACAAAACATTGATTCAGGAAAATTGTAAATGAATAACTTTTTCAATCTATTCGAGTCGATGGTCCCAGTATACAGAAAGATAGAGGTCTTAATACTTATGTTACATCAGTATTCTGTTATAATGTTAATGTGTCCTTATTGTTCCTCATCTAGTTGACATGTGTTGTCCCTTTACCTTCTGGTATTGTTCTTACCAATGCTGGTATGTGCTGCCCTTTACCATTAGTGGTATTATAGTTTGTTTGTTTGTTTGTTTGTTTGTTTTCTTACCATTGTTAGTATGTAATTATTGCTGTTCTTTACCACTTGTTGTATTGTAGTTTTTCTTACCATTGTTGGTATGTAATTATTATAATGTAAGTTGACGGTTAACTGTTACCCATGGTAACACCACCAGGAATGTACTTTATTTCTATTTTTCACTCACATTTTGGTTCTATAATGTTAATGCTGTTGAATGAGTTTATTCTAATTTGGTATAGGCTTATTTTGTTCATTGTTCTGGCTTGAAGTCTAAGGACAGGAGTGAGTATTTTAAACATTATGTTCAGTTATTTGATGATGAGAATGGGGGTAGGATTAAATAGGTGTTTTTTTCTTCCCACTCCTTTTTGAGTATAGATGAATGATTTTGGGACTTTGAATTTGCATGTATTCTGTAAATGCTCAAAATAAACAAATAAAATGAAAAAAATTAAAAATGAAATGATTAATCAATTAATCATTTCAGCTCTACTGTTGAGTCTTTTAATTCAGTTGTGAAATTGGTAAATAAAGTATGACATAAGTTGCTGCTCTGTTGGATCCATAATTTGAACTTTCACCAATGACCAAAAGCTATGTCTGGAAGAACAGGAATATGGATAAAGGAGGAGGAAATGCATCCGCTATGAAGGTTGTCTGGGCTCACACTCAAAGATAGTACATCATTCAGGAGGGAGTTGTGTAAAACGCCGAGACAACTCCAACTCCTCCACATCGAGAGGAGGCGATCGACCCGCTGCAGGCGTCTGTCTGGGAGGCCTACCGTATGCCTCCCCAGAGGTGCTTTGGTCACGTCCAACTGGGAGGAGACTCTGGGCCAGACCCGTGACCTGACGGAGAGATTACATCTCTTGACTGGACTGAGAACGGCCTGAGAGCTGCAGGAGATGCTCCTATGACCTAGACCCCCATAAATGGCAAAAAGTGGATGGATGGATAAATCACAGTTGCTCTGCTAAGTAGTAGTGTTAAAAATACATGGTATAAGAGAGGAATACATTTGGTGGATTTTATGTAGAGCTGAAATGATTAATAGATTAATTAACATGATCCGATTAAAAAAAAAAAAAAAAAAAAGATTTAAATTTTTCTGAATCAAAGCTTTGTTTCCTTAATTTTGCTGCCACTAATCATTGGTTCCACTGTTGTGTTTCACACTTATTGTAATGAACACGCAACCAGGAACACCATGAATAACATGGAACATAGCTCAGAAGAGACAAGGACAAAAAAGCAGAAATATTTAAAGTGTTGGAACACTTTAAAATGAAAAAAAGAATACAGTACAATACAGCCACAGTGGTATGGAGGTTATTTATCACAAGGCTACGACTTCAATGATGCAGTAGAAACACTCATTCTGCAGAGCCGACACAATGAAATAATGCTAATACTAATGCTAATAGGTTAGCACAGTGTTTTTCAACCTTGGGGTTGGGACCCTGCATGGGGTTGCCTGGAATTTCTAGCAATTGATAATTTAAAAAAAAAAAAAAAATTACTTATAAAAAAATCTTTGGTGAGTTGAGAGAGACGATCACAATCCATAAAAGACATGACAAACACTGAAGCTGAAACTGAAGCACTGTGGTTCTGTTTATCTTACACATATTCACTGTGGTCAGTTTCAGATGCTGCTGCTCTTTCATAATTCATAGTTTGAGTTCTTGTTTGTTCACAGCCTGATCACAATCAAAGGTAGCAGAAAGAGTGCACATATAAATTAAAAATCATAATGCTCTATCAAAAAATCAGACAGGCCATTTTATTTTTTGTCTAATATTTCTCTTTTAAAGTCCAAAATATTTTTGTATTATGGTGTCTACTAAAAATTTTGCAGGCTTGTACCCCTGTCAAATCAGAAATGATTGTGTGTACGGACACTCCAGCCTAACAGCCTCCATATTTAATGCCTACAAAGATATACAAATGTTTCAGCACTCAGGATAATCATGCATTGTTTATTGCATAGATGTCGTGTCCAAAGCATGCGTGCTGAAAAATTCCATATATTGACAGAAACAATAAAATTAGACCCACATATTTGATATGGTGTACGGACACTACTTGGTGTACGGACTCTACAAGATTGGAATGGAAATCTGGCTTACCACATGTTAGATCTGTAACTAAGTCTTCCTGGTACAGGAGTAAATAAACATTTGTGAACAAGTTATAACAGTATATCTGTAAGGCATATACGCCATATTATTGATGGAAGTATATTGGTGTACAGACACTACATGAATTTTGGTGAACAACACACCATTGAAAACATGCGGTTGGACGTAAACATCCGTTTGACACATTTTTACCACATTTTCTGCAGCCAGGGAGCATACCAAAATCTGTCTAGTTGTGCATATTTAGTCCTAATAATTCTGAAATAACAGGTTCCCATTCTATTATTCCAATTAAAGGGCTGTAAAAGAAGGGGTTTCAGAACAACACAGTCGATTGTCTTAATACTGAAAATAAGAACTAATAATCAAACAGCTGTTCAACAAAAATGATCAATAAATGAAAAGCAATGTGATGTGTGTATTTTGTAATAAAAAAGACACAGGAGTTGAGTAGTAATTATTTATTGTGTTACAAAACTTTATGTACAATAAATTTGCTCTGTTATAACAATAAAATTGTGCACATTTTCACGCTCATTGGGTCGCCATTTTATCAGTTTTTATCCGATTTTCTTCAAATTTGGAGGATTGCAAGATCTAGTAATAAGATGGCCAAAGAAACATTTTGGGGGGGTATCTTTTTGCAATACTGATTAATAACTGATGCAAATATACTTGTACACCTTGATTGTGATCAGGCTGTCAGTATTAATTGTCAGCCTTGTAAATCCAAGCTGGACTGACTGTACATATCCTGACCAAGAAAAATAAAATTCTCACTTTGTGCAGTAAACTACACCTAGCTTTTCTGTCTCCATCCGTAATAATATTCATTATATAGACTAAATATCATCTAAAATTAATGTTTACGTGCAACATAGTATAGCTTTAACTATTACATGATCAAAAACAAATTAATTTTATCAATAAAAATGTCTCAGTTTTGAATGTCTGGGGTCGCCAGAAATTTCTGATGTTAAAATGGGGTCGTGAGCCAAAAAAAGTTGGGAACCACAGGGTTAACATTATGAACACTCCAAAATGTATGTAGCACATGATAGTTATGTTATTAACTTTAGCTGTAAATGTGGCTGCATTACTGTAATTCCTATTTTGCTGTAACTGTTGGTTAAGGAACAGAGAACGTGTGTCTCAACTGTGTCTCTTTCCCAAACAAGCAAAAGATGTGCATGTGCACTTGCACACACACACACACACACTTGCTTCCCACTGATGGTGTATAGCTATACTCTAACTAGACAGGAAATTATCAGGTGATATGTTGGATAATGAGCTGATATAGTACAGCTGGTGTTTTTTACTTTAGTTAAAGTGTATAGTATTTTCAGTGTTAGTCACATTAAAAAGTAATGGTTGTTATTTCTGTATAGATTTATTTTTATATGCTTTTACTTTAATACTTTCTGTGGTTGTTTCAGCTGGTTCTGGAATACAGGACGAGTTGTTGGTCATTTTTTTCAGACTGCATCTGCACATTTTCACTTTTTTCTTTTTTTTTCACCTATTCAAAAAACTGTTTAATTGAAATCAAAGAAAAACTAATCAATAGACCACTCCATTACAAAAATAATCGATAGCTTCAGCTCTATATTTCCACAACAATACTCCAATCTTCCAGCACAAAGATCCTCTGTATTATATTCTCTTGTAATATCTGGGCAAACTGTGTCATTAGCCAAAATATTACACTTGCAGAGGTGACAACTCCACCAAGGCCAATCCACACTTCGTGTCATTCCACAATATTATTAAACCACAAACAAGCTACTAATTATGCTGTTTTTTTTTTGTTTTTTTTTCCTTTTTAGAGATGGTGCCACTGGTTCATTAAACTGACTATTATGTATTTTAGTTCTCATTTGTGTACAGACTCACATACTGGATACAACATTCTGTTTTCTAATGCAGAACATATTAGGAACCAGCTGCATATGTTCTCCACACACTCACACCAGATACATTATGTTTTCTACACCACGACAGAGTGCAGTTTGCCGTAGCCTATGTGAACAGTAATGCACATATGACCAAAAAGGCTTATCACCATGGAAACAATCCCCTGTCAGCTGTTTGCAGATGTTTGCATTATGCTTTTTACAGGGAAATCTCAGTGAAATCTTTTGATACAAAGGAGATTTTTTACATGAATGACCAACGTTGCGCGAAGATTTTTTTTTTTTTTTTTTTGGGAATGTAGATAAACATAATGCAAAACTCTTTCACCCCTACAAGCAGCTTATAGCCTGTTTCTCATCACTACTGACAAAACATTATTGGACACACTGTAAGCACAGACTTTGTATTTACTAAAATGCTTTAATCACAAATTACTTAAATGATTTAAGTTTCATTCCATTACTATAAAATGTTAAGTACATTCTACTAATTTGTAGACATTGTCAAAAGTATGAAAAAGTTGAAGTTGAATGGATTTAAATCACTAAGTTTTAGTCATGACCACATCTTTTTATCTCTGCATTGCATTGTGGGTATTGGGCATGTTGTTGAAAATGTGTTATTTTTATGTGCAGGAGTTCAGCAGGGTTGGGGTGTTAGTGTTAATTTTGACTGAATGTGTGTATGGCAATATTTATTGGCCTTTTCGTGTTTGTTTTTTTAAATTTTTGTAGAACTACACCATGAGTGAGAGCCATAGACCGAACAATGGCTTTCCTGTTCATCTATGATTTATTTTGTTTTGTATAAATTTTTAAGCCTCGCCAAATTAAAAGCACTTTCTGCACTGATAAATTATGTTGAGCTAACTTCCTGCCTAACTTCCATCTATGCAACAATATATTAACCCTTTCATGCACAGTGGTCACTCCAGTGGACAGTTATTCTCCAGCTGTTCTCTTGTATATTCATGGATTTTGTTGTTTTACTTGCATATCAACCAACACAGTGGATACTTATGCACCATCCCATAATACACTGCAATTCATACCGTGACTGTAACATTCCTGTTCTTGATAAACCTGATCTCCAGCAACATATTTGAGTGTAAATCAATTGCTAATTGTTATTAGACTGTAATTAACAGGTTTTTGTTTTTTTTTTTTTAAGTTGTTGTGTTTTGTTGTTTTTTGCATATTATTTGAGAGAGTAATAACTACTATTATAGTATGTTAAAATGTGAGAAAACATCAGATTGTATGACAGTAAATGCATGTTTTGTTTGCTTCAAAAATTAAACACATGGTGTCCAGCTGTGTGGACATTTTTGTAATTCCATGAAAAATAGATTCATAAAAAACAAAAATTTCAATCACATTATTTTTTCATGCTTAAAGAGGAATAAAAACACTCAGGAAAAAAAATCTTGATTAAGGTTCTCATAATTCATGCATGAAAGGGTTAAGTTGAATAATTTCATAAAGCAACTTAAATTGCAAATGTTTTAATTTAAATCAACTTGGAAATGAGTACAATGAACTGGTGATATTAAGTCTAATGATTATACAAAGCAATTGACACTGCAACAAATTTTAAGTTAAATTAACTTTTGCATTTAGTGTGTTGTACTTAAAATACCAATTCCATTCAAATCAAGCATTGAAGTTTAATACACTCTAGTTTTCATAACTCATTACTTAAGTTTACTCAAATTTTTTTTAAGTAAACTCAACTTATCCGATCACAGTGCAGTCAAATGTTATGATCCCTTCGAACACGTAAATCCATCCAGTTACCTCAGACTGAATTACTTCCTGTAGGACATCTTGGTCTGTTTTTCATACTGTGCTACATCTTGAACAAGACAGAGTGAAAAAAAAAAGTTCTAAAAATCGAACCAGGCCTGCTCTCATGGTTCAGTTTTGATGAGCTGTGCCGTCTGTGAAAATAGAACCCTCGGAGAACGACTTCCCAATAAAACCTCATTGTCCCGAGGAACATAATGTTGAAGTTTACCCAGCACTCAGGCAGTCACTCAGAGCCATAGATTTCAGTAATATAATACTTGTGGCAGCATACACATCATATTTGGCCCGGGGAAGTGACTCATACCTGCCTTTCAAAGAGAGTTGTGTTTTGAACTTGTTTATTATGTTACCTTGTGTGTTCCTACATTACAAGCTTGGGAACAGCTTGTGATTAGTCTTACAGAGACTGGAGTGTGAGACCCTGCAGAAGACCCTGGAGCAAGTCAATAAAACATACAAACAACAGGTCTGTGCTCTGATTACCTCTCCCCTGGCTTTAGAAGCACACAGCACAACATGCTGAGCAAATGTTTTGGTAAACATCGGAAGCCAAAATGTCAGAACTGTGTGCACAATATGTTGTAAAGAGCTGGACCGCAAATGTTGTATATTTGAAAAAAGCAAATAGAAGAGTGCGACCTCAACTGCGGAACATCCTTTTTTTTTTTTTTATCTGGGGGGGAGGTAAAGGGAACATGTTTCACCATGCATAATCTAAATGTGTTTACACCACTATTAATATTAAATTACAAATGTACACAAGCAAACAAAAAACCTACACATGTTTGATGATCTTTGTGTTTTTGAATCAACATTCAGCCCAACACTGTTTGCACGGACTAATAATAACTTTACTGCTGCACTGCAAAAATCAAAAGCTTACCAAGTGTATTTTTCTCATTTGTGGTCAAAATATCTTATCACACTTAAAATAAGACATAATCACCTAAAGAGTAACTTGTGAGTGAGATATAAGAACTTATTTTTAGACAATAGATCTTGAAGATTTTATTTCAAGAAATCATACCAAGATAATTTTCACTTGTTCTGTTTGCATATTTTTTTTTGCTTGAATTAAGCAAACACAATATTGAATCAAGCAAAAGCAATATTGACTAAAGCTCAAACAATATTGAATTAAGCAAAAACAATATTGAGACAAGCAAAAACTATACTGAATTAAGCAAAAACAATATTGAATCAAGCAAAAACAATATTGAATCAAGCAAAAACTACATTGAATTAAGCAAAAACTATATTGAATCAAGCAAAAACAATATTGAATCAAGCAAAAATTATATTGAATTAAGCAAAAACAATATTGAATCAAGCAAAAACAATATTGAATCAAGCAAAAATTATGTTGAATTAAGCACAAACAATATTGAATCAAGCAAAAACAATATTGAATCAAGCAAAAACTTTATTGAATCAAGCAAAAACTATATTGAATTAAGCAAAAACAATACTGAATCAAGCAAAAACAATATTGAATCAAGCAAAAACTATATTGAATTAAGTAAAAACAATACTGAATCAAGCAAAAACAATACTGAATCAAGCAAAAACTATATTGAATTAAACAAAAACAATATTGAATCAAGCAAAAACTGTATTGAATTAAGCACAAACAATACTGAATTGAGTAAAAACAATATTGAATCAAGCAAAAAAAAAAAAATATATATATATCTTGGTAAAATTTCTTGAAATAAGATTTTCAAGATCTATTATCTAAAAATAGGTTCTTATATCTCACTGAAAAGTCACTCTTTAGGTGATTATGTCTTATTTTAAGTGTGATGAGATATTTTGACTAGAAATGAGAAAACTACACTTGGTAAGACTGTGATTTTTACTGCTGTAATGCATGTTTCAATTCAAGCCCCGGCATCTTAAACCTACACAGTGTGTTTTGACGCGTAGACATGTGGGCATCACAGAAGCAGACTCTAAAATAATAAATTTTTTATCAAAGTACTGTGTCAAAACCCTGGAAACTTTCTACCGAGAAGCCTCCTTTTGCAGCACACATGTTAGCCTCTAAACAATATCTAAAACAGATTTGCTAAAGTTGTATAAATAACCTTTGGATCCTACACACACTAGCGTTCTCATTGCTCGGTATACTCCGCCCTTACTTATACAACTCGCAATGTTCCGCAAAGACAGCGGGATGAGATTTGAATAGGATACACTGACTGTCTTCCTCGATATCTTGTAGGAACCCATGTACAGTGCCAGAATTTAAATCAGTTCATGAATATGGAACGGTCCAGTTGGAATTTCCGTACGGTAAAGCAGCTTGTCACTCAGAACGTCAGGATCAACTTTTGCCCTCACAAGCTTGAAATACAAAATTCAGAGACTATGATAAATCTGGCAGGCCCAGCTCACTGACAGCTGTGCAGGGCTCTAGAAGAATGGCCTAAGTGTGTACTGCATGTATAGGGGGTTCTGATCCACTGCCCCTCAGACAGAAGACAGAGACACACGCAGACAAGGGAATAGGGAGGGTCTACATGCGAATACAACAAGCCAAGCATGCGTTCAACTGCATCCCTTGGGCTTAGAGGTTGTCAGTGGGCTTGTTTTCCACCCTTCAGGACTGTAGTTTACTTTTCAAGATTAGAGTCGACTAAAATAGAGCACACACAAAAAAGAAAGTAGTGCTTTTCGGCTGGGTTTTAATGTGCCAATTGGACGTTTTAATACATTTTATTTCAACCTATTTTTGAGGGGGTTTTTTTGGTCGAAGAATAAAATTCCCATTGAAAAAAAAGAAAAAAAAAAGCTTTGATTTTCACTTTGAACTATCGCAAAGGGCGAATGATTGAATGATCAAAACTGTAGCATGGCAAACTCGGTGGAGGCGATGATCATTTTCTCTCACAGGATATAGTGCTTTAACAAGATAAGCTACGACTCAACCTCAAGTGAAACAGCGGTACTTCCTTCTCTTCGTCTAATGCAGATTATTGTATTTCTGGTTTAGACTGTCATAGTGATTCCTCTTGTCAATAAGATTACATTATGCAGCTGATCCAAGTTGATCCAGAAATCCTAATCCCAAAGCCCAAGGATGCCCGGTTTCTAACACCCCCCAATCTTCTTAGAAGGAGTCTAGCCTACATCCAGGGCTGTGGCTGCCTTGTGGGAAAGCCATGTCTGAGATGCTCTGGGTCTGGGGGGGGTCAAAACATCTTCCGTCATTAGGTATTCTGCACCCATCTGTACCCCAATAATTAGACTCATTCTACACTCTGCGAACTCACAGTGACCTGTTTTTGCAGAGGGAATCAAGGCTGTAGGTTGTTCTTGGGATATATCCAATCCAATTGAGTGGATGAGAAGTGACAGAGGCATAAAAGCCCAGAGAGCCATGCGGCAGATTCTGAACACGTAATTAGTCCTGTCCCAGGAGAACTTGTGGTGAGTCTGCTTATTCCAGACCATACATTAGCAATGACATCCTTCTCCAAGTAGACAGCTCCAGAAATGAACATCCCTTTTTACAGTAAGTAAAAAAAAAAAAAAAAACATAAAATAATTAGCACAAATTACCATGAAATTCAGCTCTTAAAGCTAAAACTGGGTAAAGTTGATATGAGCGGATTTGTTAAATATTCTTTTCTTTTGATGCTATTCCTTCATAAAATAAAGAAAGGGGAGGCCCGCTCTGGCACCAAGAATGTGAAGAGCATAACAGATTGATTTACTGAGTGAAATTAAATCATTGCCACAGGTTTGACAGCAAGCTTACCTCAGAGATATGGCTCATTCTAAAAGCAATCAAACCTTAATTGTTCCACTCCATGAACACATAACAAAAAAGAAGCACAGATTAGCATGACAGCAACAATGATTATGTTTCCATTAATTTTCTTTCATAAAACTATGCACTTAATTAAAATGACAGTTTTTCTTGGACAATCTACCTTCCAAACAATTATGCTTCCCTAGAATATATAAGGTACCTGCGTTCTATATATTTGTAGAATTGACTTTATAGTCGTGTATTCATTTGCTATTGTGTCATCATGCCCACTTAGCTATTTATAATCTGTTTAACCTGTTCTACTGTGATCAGAAGGCTGTTTCTTTCTAACAAGAGAAGCTTTGGCCAAGCTAGGAAATGGATCTCGCTGTTGGAGATTATCCTTTACCCTTGAGTGGGATTCTTCACTAGAGGGACTCAAAGACGAGGCTTGGGGGGGAACTGAGATTTCCATCTCTTTTCTGCACTCCCCTGCCCCTTTTCCCCTCCACGCTTTCACTCACTTTTGTCTCGCATTGACTTAAAAAAAACGCGCTAACTTATTCATTTCACACTGTATGTGAAACACATTTAAAATGGTACGTCGTTAATAATGCACCTTAACAAGTCATTGAAAACCAGCACACGATAGAATGTACTGTAGATACAGTCTTCAGCTTGAATCAAAGAGCTCTAAATGTGCAGGCCATATCTCATTTACATACTCGTTTGGGTCAATGCCATTGAGAAATCCAGGCTGCCTGCCAATTCACAGCACGCAGAAATATGTTTTAGAGTGAATAAAGGTGTGAAAGCAGGGATATCAGTGTGAATAGCAAGATGTGCTTTAGCATTTTCAAATAAGCTTCCTCACTCTTGGAGAGTTCAAAACTGCCTCAGTGTTTCAGTGATGCTATACTGTACTACAAAGCGTTCACCTCCTTTTTTCTCTTTTCGTGCTACTTCTTGCGGCAGTTGTCGAGGTTGTCTCTTGTGTTGACGCTAATGCTAATCCTAGGTGTCAGAAGAATTCAACTTACTGTCCACTGTACAGAGGAAGAACTAAGAATATTATCTCCTGACACAAACGGAGGTGCCGTGGTGTTCATCAGTGTGAGCCCTACTTAAATATTCTGTTCCTTTCCTGCACACGGGGAGGCTCGTTTGATGTTTATGGTAGAGATATAATGTCATGAGCACAGCATCAGAGGAAATGTTGGCTGTAGATAGAGCATAATAATAGGCAGCATTGATTATTTGGTTGCTGTGTAAAAGAAGGATGTGTAAGTGCAGTGTTTTTGTGAAGCAAAGACATCTAGAAATGGAAAAAAAAAAAAAAAGAACTATACATGATACTCAAACAGTCTGGGCTCGACGCAGCGGGGAGTTGGAGACATACAAAGCAAATGCAACAGCCATGTGTGCTCTCTCACAACTCCAGCTTGCCTCTGAAGCCATGTTTAATGTGCATCAATCTGTGCAATCTCCAAAAAGTCCATCTCACCAAGCAAAGGAGATGAATAAATGAGTGTGTCTGACAGAGCAGTCATCGTCAAGATCAAAGAAGAAGAAGATAATTAACAGCAGACTAATTGGTAACCACCCCGAGTTTTCATCAGATATGAAAAAGACTGAAGCTTTGCTGGATATTAATTGGAGGAGAATGTGCATGAAATATGTCAGGGCGAGGTATTTCCAGTAGTAGACCAGAATGCAGTAAAGTACCAGGTAGAAGGAAGGAATGACTGCATGAACATATGAATGAACGGATGAATGAATGAATGAATGAATAAGTGGGTAGGTGGGTGGATGGATGGATGGATGATGATGATGCATGAACATATGGATGGATGGATGGATGAATGGGTAGGTGGATGGATGATGATGATGCATGAACATATGAATGGATGAATGGATGAATGAATGAATGCATGAAAATATGGATGGACGGATGGATGAATGAACATATGGATGAATGAATGCATGAACAATTGAATTAATGCATGAGTGGATGAACGGTTGGATGGATGAATGAAAATACGAATGGATGGCTGGCTGGATGGATGAAGATATGAATGAATAGATGGATGACTGAATAAATAAATGAATGAATGAATGCATGAATGTATGAACTGATGGGTGGATGAATGAATGGATGCATGCATGAACATATGAATGAATGAATGCATGAACAAATTAATTAATGCATGAATGGATGAACGGGTAGATGGATGAATGAACATATGGATGGATGGATGGATGGATGGATGAACATATGAATGAATGGATGGATGACTGAATGTTTGTATGAATGAATGGATGAACTGATGGATGGGTGAATGAATGAATGAATGAACATTGTTTTAATTCTTGGGTTCTGGCTTATTTTAACATAGTCTAACTTATTTATAATTTATTTATTTTTATCCTTATATTATATTATATTATATTATATTATATTATATTATACTATATTATATTATATTATATTATATTATCATGATGTTTTTATCATGCTTTGTACATGTTTTATATTGGCATTTTTAGTGATATTTTAGTGATATCTGATGCCTTATTTATTTTAGTCTGTTTTTTTCTAGTCTGTTTTAACCATGATCAGTGAGCTGCTGGTACTACCTGTGTATGTCTTCCGTCTGTGCTGTTTTTAATCTGTTCCCTGTATGTTTCCTGTAGTTTTAATGGTTTTTTGTGTTTGAGATGCCCTCTCCAGACTGAACAACAAATCTACCTTCGGGTATTAATAAAGTCACCTTGAACCTTGAAATGAATGAATGAATGAATGAACATTATTTTAATTCATGGGTTCTGGCTTATTTTAACATGGTCTAACTTATTTATAATTTATTTATTTTTATCCTTGTATTATATTATACTATATCATATTATATTATATTATATTATATTATATTATACTATATTATATTATGTTATATTATATTATATTATATTATCATGATGTTTTTATCATGCTTTGTACATGTTTTATATTGGCATTTTAGTGATATTTTAATGATATCTGATGCCTTATTTATTTTAGTCTGTTTTTTTCTAGTCTGTTTTAACCATGATCAGTGAGCTGCTGGTACTACCTGTGTATGTCTTCCGTCTGTGCTGTTTTTAATCTGTTCCCTGTATGTTTCCTGTAGTTTTAATGTTTTTTTGTGTTTGAGATGCCCTCTCCAGACTGAACAACAAATCTACCTTCGGGTATTAATAAAGTCACCTTGAACCTTGAAATGAATGAATGAATGAATGAATGAATGAATGAACATTATTTTAATTCATGGGTTCTGGCTTATTTTAACATGGTCTAACTTATTTATAATTTATTTATTTTTATCCTTGTATTATATTATACTATATCATATTATATTATATTATATTATATTATCATGATGTTTTTATCATGCTTTGTACATGTTTTATATTGGCATTTTAGTGATATTTTAGTGATATCTGATGCCTTATTTATTTTAGTCTGTTTTTTTCTAGTCTGTTTTAACCATGATCAGTGAGCTGCTGGTACTACCTGTGTATGTCTTCCGTCTGTGCTGTTTTTAATCTGTTCCCTGTATGTTTCCTGTAGTTTTAATGTTTTTTTTTTTTTTTCTTTTGTATTTGAGATGCCCTCTCCAGACTGCACAACAAATCTACCTACGGGTATTAATAAAGTCACCTTGAACCTTGAAATGAATGAATGAATTGCAAAAAACAAAATTCTACAAAACACACCAAAATCCCGTTCCTCAGCAGTTTTAGACACTGTAAACCAGATTAAATAAGGTGTTAGATTCCTGCTGAAAAGTCATAGACAGTAAACCGAATCGTCTGGCAATGTCTTCGCACCTTCCATGAGTCCATTGTCTTTCCCAGAACTCTTCAAAAACTAAGGTTTCACAGCTCAAGTTTCACACTGCAGTGCCAGACACTGAGCGGAAGAAAAAAAAAAAAAAAAAACCTGCAGATTACACCAGTCACACATCATGAATATTTAATCAAAATCCATGTAAAAATGTTAATGGACTGTTGTTAATAGCTCACAGGGCATTGTTTACTAGAATTACAAGACTGCATTGGCCTCCACCTGTGTGCTTCTATATAACAGCTTCTGTGCATGTATTTTCTCTGACAGGACTCATAGTGTATCTGTGAGCAGAATGGCAGTTAAATCAATAATGGACATGACCCATGAAAAATTTGAAAAGACCTATAGTATTTTTGACAGCGCAGGGGAAGTTTTTTTTTTTTTTTTTTTAGTTTTTATTTTATTGTATTTATTTTAATTTTTTTTCCCACTAAAGCAGGGGTCTCAAACATGCGGCCTGGGAGCCAAATGCGGCCCGCCAAAGGTTCCAATCCGGCCCGTAGGATGAATTTGCAAATCGCAAAAATTCCACAGTCAAAGCTGTCGAACTCATTTTAGATACAGACCATTATGATCTATGGCAGGGGTGTCAAACTCATTTTCTTTCAGGGGCCACATTCAGCCCAATTTGATCTCCAGTGGGCCAGACCAGTAAAATTATAGCATAATAACCTATAAATAATGACAACTCCAAATTTTTTTACTGCAAAAAATAACATTGAAACTATTTCTATCCAAAACAAAAAAAAGATGTGAATAACTAGAAAAAACTGAAATTTCTGAAGAAAAATAAGTACAATTTTATCAATATTATGCCTCAACTTATGATTTCTACATGTGCATTAAAGATCAGATCTACCGTGACACAAAACAGGCAGAATATTGTTAAAATTGCACTTATTTTTCTTTAGATATTCCAGGTTGTTCATATTTGTTCAGATTATTGATATTTTATTGTTAAAGGATATCAGAATTTAATGTTCTTTGCAATAAATCAAAGAGAAAAAAAATGGTGTTGCCATTATTTAGAGGCATATTATATTATTTTTTTCACATTAAACCAAGAAGAACATTTGGAGTCATTTCTAGGTTATTATGCTGTTATTTTTGAGTTTGATCCCCTCGGCTGTTAATATCTTCAGAGTAATTTTTGCATTTTGCACTTTGTAAATTCATCTCGCGGGCCACATTGGAACCTCTGGCAGGCTGGTTTTGGCCCCCAGGCCGCATGTTTGATACCTGTGATCTACGGTAAAATAACAGCATAATAACCTACAAAATATAATGACTCCATATTTTCTCCTTGATTTGATGTGAAAAAAAAATATTACACTATGTCTATGAATAATGACAACTTCAAATATTTGTTTTTGTTTTAGTGCAAAAATAACATTAAATTATACAAATATTTACATTTACAAACTATCCTGTAACAATAAAATGTGAATAACCTGAACAAATATGAACAACCCAAAATGTCTAAAGAAAATTAAGCACAATTTTAACAGTTTTTTGCCTGTTCCTAAATATTTAGTGTCTTTGAGGATCTGATCCATAATGCACATGTAGAAATGATAAGTTTAGCTATAATATGGTTAAAATTGTAGTTATTTTTTTAAAACTTAATTTTTATTTGGTTTTGCTCATACAAATATACAAGACACTTTAGATGCATTAACAAATCTAATCAAACATCCCCATACGGCAAACATGAAAAAAAAAAAAAAGTATATCGGCAATAGATATTGATTACAATTCATCACAAATGAAACATGAATAACCAAAAAAAATTTAAAAAGTCATGTATACAACCACTTCTGAATGCTTATTGCATTAAAAGCTTATTCATGGGACTCCGTCTCTTTGTAAATATCTCTCCCTGAATTCTAAATGCAAATGTAATTTGCTCCATCTGATAGATTTCCCTCACTTTCTCAATCCAAATGTTATGTGTAGGAGGTTCAGGTTTCAACCACTTGATAGCGATGTATTTAATGGCTGCCGTTAGTAAAATTCACAAGAGGTATTTCCGGTTATTTCCCTCTAAACTTTCTGGGATTACACCTAAAATGACTGACTTGACTTTTTAATTTTTATATTCTCTTTGAAACTCTGCACTGCAACTCTTACTTTAATATGTGTGTTTTTATTTTTATTTTATTTTATTCTATTTTTTTTTTTTTTTAATTTTATGTGTTGTTTTGCTATTTTTAATCACCTTTTATGTTTCTTTTGTAATGTTTTAAATGTGTTTCTTTTTTTTTTTTCTTTTATTTCAATGTCCGTGTGAAGCACCTTGAATTGCCTTGTTGCTGAAATGTGCTATACAAATAAACTTGCCTTGCCTAAAATAGTACTTATTTTTTTAAAGAAATTTTAGTTTTTTTCAGGTTATTCACATCTTTTTTGTTTGGATAGTTTATAAAAGTAAGTATTTTTATAATTTAATGTTGTTTTTTTGCACTAAAACAAAGACAAAAATATGGAATTGTCATTATTTATAGGTTATTATGCTATTATTTTACTGGTCCGGCCCACTTGAGATCAAATCGGGCTGAATGTGGCCCCTGAAAGAAAACGACTTTGAGACCCCTTGCACTAAAGCGTGTGTGTGGAAGGCACAGCTGTACAAGAAAGCAGAGATCGAGTATATAGGCCTGCTGTATTAATGAGTCAACACAGGCCTAATAAACAGCATGTATCAATTTATCATTTTATCCGGCAACACGTGTAGAAATACAGCCTGAGGGAGGCAGAGCAACAGTCTCAGGTGGGACATTAAAAGCAGTATTTATAAGGCTGAAAATGCCTCATTCAGCTATGAGATATGGCATTGTTAGAGGCTCAGAGCAGCAGTATGCCCTGTGGTACTGTTGGGAAGTAATACTCGGCAAATATAAAAGGCTTACATACTAAGATCTTTTTAATCTATTATTACATTGTAAAGATAGAGCTTACATAGTGTAGGTTTATCATTTTGAAAGTCACCGGCACCAAAATTCCAAACACCACTATGAATCAAACTGTTTATACCACAGAAAAAAAAACAAAAAAGAACTGTTTATACCACTATCTCAGTATACATCACAAGTTAGGCAAATATATGAATAAGTCTGGACTGAAATATGATATAGTTTAGAAAAAAAAAAATCCATTGATGTGTTTTTTGACACTCAGTTTTTATTAGTTATTTATCATTTTGTCATAAATCGGCAACAGATAATACTCACAATCTAATAGTAAAGATAACACCGGGTTACAAAAAATTGTTTTTTGCAAGTTGTCTAGGTTTTTTCAACTGAATTAGGACCATTTTGCACCGCTAAATCTAAAAATGACATCTGTTTTTCCTCAATCAGGTCAGGTTTTGTTGCTAATTTGATTTTGAAAAATTTGATCTTCGCACAAAATTGATTACATTTTTGTGACTGTGGCTCCAAAATGACAACACAGCACGGGCTTCTTAAAGACGGGCGCTTTCATTTAGCTTCTCAAACGCTGTGAAAACTAAAAGAAATGAAATACAATGGATTTAGGCACTTAACTGAAGCCTAAACAACATGAAATGTGAATAGCAAAAGGCTATCCTACCTCGTGACCGCCTGTCACTTTGGAGATTTCAGGTAAACAGTCTTTTCGTTTTGCGCATTCTAAATAAACGCGTTAATTAGAACAAACGTGATTATGAATATACAATGATACAAATGTACACAGTATTACAAGATACCTTATACAGCTAGCTTCCCTTAGCAGCTACTGCAGACGTGGCTTCGTCAAAGGCTTTAGCATGTCTGGGCTAAAACGGAACTTGAATCTTCTCTAACTCTCACCAAGTCTCACGATAACAGCGATAAATAGACGGAAATAAATAAAATGCTTTACATTAACCTCAATATAACAAATAATGCCTCCTATACATGAAACAAAACATATTTTCCATAAATGAAGATAATAACATAATTATAATATTCCATCAAATATTTTAACTCTTAAAACAAAACAGAAATTTCTTCCGTGCTTACACTGTTACACTGACTCTTACAGTGACTTTATCAGTTGATTTTTTATATAGTTCTCACCCAAAATAGGTTTTAAGAGAAAAAAAAAATCATTTTCTAACAGGATTCCTGTTAGGTACAATGGTGTATTCACTGCAGATGTAGCAGAATACGTCAGGCTTATTTTTGCGAGATCTTCTAGTCGAAGCCATTTCATTCACCTGTAATATTAAAAAAAACATTAATCATAAATTGGCAAAAGTAAAATCTTCAGAACTCGTTTATTGCAAGAAATATGAAAGAATTTTGTATCATATGATGTGAAAATGCCCATAAATGTAAGCAAAAATGTTAAAAAGCCAATATGTAGCATAGTTCAGAAAGTTGACCTGATTGAGCAAAAATAATGTGATTTTTGGATTCAGCACACCAAAATGATCCTAAATCTGCTCAAAAAACTTAAACAATAAATTTGTTGTTGACCAGTGTAATTTAGGTTTACAGTTATTAAATAGCAAACAAGTTACACAATTCAATTTTTAGAGCAGCTGTTTATATGATATTTCACAGGACTATGAGACAAACCGCACATTAATTGTTTTTAAGGAAACTAATCCATTTGCCCCATCTTATTATGTAAAGTTCAGCTTGCAGCCTCAGCAGAAATATTAATCTTTCCATTTTGTGAATTTCATCAACAATTTCCAACCAGTTCTCCAGCACCGGTGGATCAAGTGGAAGCCATTTACAAGTAATTTTTAGGAGAGATTTGTCATTTATCGTCAAATCCTCAGGAAGATCTCCTAACAGAAGTGGTAAAGTAGGTTACTGTAATTTAAAACCCAAAATCTGTTCTATTTTTATTCCATCATCTTTCCAAAAAAAGTTGTAATTTTAATACCGGACCAAAAAATGTGGGTGTGGTTGCATAGATGTGTTTTCAGCAGTCATACATCCTCATGCATACTAGAAAATAATCAAATTAAAAGCATATTAACTAAGTAAGTATGCTGAGGAAAATGTATACACTGCAAAAAAAAGATTATCTGACTTAGATAAACTGGCTTGAATTTGGAATTTTTAACTCAAAAGAACATTTTTTTTTTTTAGATGTACTTGTTGAAATTTAATCTTGTTAAGATTATTTAACTTGTTCCAATAATTTTCATCTTGAGCTACCCCACTTAGATATTACAACTAATTTTAAGCAATATTTCATTTCATTTAATATCACACTCGCTCAAAGGGCTGGCTCACACTGCAGGTTCCTTCAGTGCATACTGAATTTGGAAAGTCCAGTTTTTCTTGCCGTGTACCTGAAACCTAGAACACTCCTCAAAACCATCTGAAACTTACCCACATTTTTATCATTAGGACAATTTAAATCCTTAATCACTTCTGATCACTTATGAATATCTACAAGATCAGTTAATTAAATATAGGAAAATACCTGATGTTCACTGAAAAATCACAAAATACAGAGGATTATGTCATACTAAATTGGGATAAATCACTCAAGAAAAGTTAAATATAGAGAAAAAATATTTAGAAACTGCCACAAAAGTAACACTGGGTTTTGATAAGTGTAATTTTCTTACTGCACTGGCAGATAATTTACTGGAAATAAGACATTTTAACCCAATTATGACGTTAAGTTTCTTATTTTTGTACAAGCCTTAGGTTACACAATTATTAAAAATCAAACTATATATACAAATATATTTATCCATTGTGAGATGGTTCAGTGAGTTTCAGTTTGGTAGAAGGATTATTCCATGTAAAAATCGCAAAACAAGTTAAGAACACATTGTAAATCAGTGCTTTAAACTACGTAAATATACTGAAGGAAAGCAAATATGGGTATTTCATTTGCTACAAACATTTTGCAGATATGTTTAACACCACTAAGCTGCGCTAAATTTGTTGCAAAGTTTTTTTTTTTCCTAACTTCTACAACTCTAAATGGAACTAATCGACACAAGGGAATGAAGAGTAAATGAGAAGAACAAGATAATAAAGGCTAAACAGAAGACTTTATTTTCTACCTTTCACTTATTTTTTCACTCTGTCTGAACGCTACATTGACATTAATCACATGTTAAATGTAATTCTCAGGTGTGTTTTAGTTAGAAAAAAAAAAAAACTCAGATGGAGAGTGAAAGAGAGTGAAAAGTGAATTGTAAGTGCTGAGTGAAGTCGATTTTTGGAGACAACAATGCCACAGCCTTGGCCACTGTGCCATGGAAAACAGCCAACCACAGACAGAACGCCACCGCAGTGATGATATTAAACTTAGGTGGTAAAATATCCATAAAAATATGTGATGTTTAAAAAAAAAAAAAAAAAAAAAAAGTTCAATAAGACTTTCTGTTCCCTATTCAAGTGTATTTCTAACTGATGCTTGCTTAAAAAAATATTGTTTTTTTCTGTACAGTTTAACCTGTAGATGTATGCAAAGACATGGAAATACAAAAACATATTTCACTGATAATCATTTGGACTTTTATGCACATAAATGTAGATGTCAAGGTTTTTGGCTTTCTCTTGGTTCTGAACATTTGCAAATTACAGCTTGGAACAGTCGTGTCTGGACAAAATACGAATCGTACTTCTTTACCTCAGCACATATACAGGGTGTGCCATAAGTCTCCATATACAGGAAAAATAAACGTTTCTTGACATCAACCATTTCTATTTATATAATATGCTCTATATGACTGCCATTTTGTCGGGAACAAATTGATCCAAAACACTTCCTGTTTTTTTTAACTTGACAATAAGTTTTGCCACAGTGTCGTGTGTGATACTCGTCCCATGTTTTCTGTTAAATGCGCTTGCAACCATACGACTGCTTACTGAACTGGCCATCAAGATGATTTCAATTCGTTGCTCTTTATTCAAATGCATTCTTTGGGTTATCTGAAATATAAAGAAATACATGTTAGAACCATATATGTATGGAATGTATTATGTCTCTTATGTATGGAGACTTATGGGACACCCTGTATATTGTTTGACACTTTTCATCTTTCTGAACTAGTTTCTAATAAACCACGTCCAAACATGTGGAACAACAGCCTAATCCCTGCAGTGCTTCGCCGTAAATGTGACCATTTTCTTCCCTCTTCCTCCCCCCCGATTGCACCTGTAGATAAACGATGATCTATTATATAAAGTAATGTTTGTTTATGCAGCACATATAGGACAAATGCGACTTGTAAACAAATCATAGCTCTGTGTTCTTTGAAATGCTTTCATTTCCTGAACAGTTGCTTACAAGCCAACGATGTAATAAGTCCCAGGAGAATACTTCTTTACCCGGTTGGAGTGGTAGAAATGTTAAAAAATATAAAATTAGGTGTGTGGATTATTCAGGCACAAGTGAAAGCCAGAGTGGTTGTACTTGACAGTGAGTTATTTAGTTGCAGGAACACACAAACACAGTATTACACGCTTACAACCCCCACTGGGAGCTGTGGGTCTAAAAATAAAAGGCCTAACAACACACATTTAAATCTCAGAGGGACGCAGATGTCTCCAGTCTTTCTTGAACTGCACCAGGTCTTGTTACATCTTCCTCTGAAGTTGTGTTACTTGTTTCTGTGTGTGTGTGTGTGTGTGTGTGTGTGTGTGTTTATTCTGTGTTGTTCATAATATTGTATGGCATGTCTGAGCCGTGATCCCCGAAGTCCCCGAGACACGATGGAGATGGGGCTTCAGGGACCTTGTGAACCAATACAAAAAACATCTGCTTGTTTGCACAGTTCCATATACGATTTATATGGAACTGATATACCCACTGAGGTTGTCAAAAAAGTTCAAGAAGCCAAGCAAAGGGAAGATTCAGGACGGAAAATGGGAGAGGATGCTGCTTAATTCTAGCTAGGTCACCGAGTCAGTTCATCTAAACCAGCAACACCTCGAGAAACAACTTATTCAGACATGCATTTACATACTCATACTGACAGTCAATAGAAACTTTGAAGTAGAAATGTCTGCATATTTCTACTTGTAGGGGGGTTGTAATTATTCATTATGGATTTATTGATGACTTAGTGCTCGGGTAGTTGAGATAATGATGAGTTGTCATGTTGTCACAGTTCATTGAACATGGGTTGGTCTCTTTGCAAAAGTGGACCAAATACACATTGAGCAACACTCAGTGGGTATCTGCACAATTTGAGGATTGGTTTTGAAGGCCTATATAAAGGCCCAAAAAAGGCCACCATTGTTAGTCCGGTGAACGGCATCATGTCATGTCTATCACATGAACAACGTCTCCGGGCACTGGGTATGGTGGAGGCTGGTTTGAGCGACAGTGATATATCCAGGCCTATGTATGGGCTGTTCCCAACCCACAATCACAAACCTGGTTGAACGCCACAACACCACAGGCTCTGTTGACGATAGACCGCCTGCATCGAAGCAAACGGAGGCCATACCTGGTGTTGACTGTTGTGACTAGGGATGGGAATCGTTAAGAATGTAACGATTCCGATTCCATTATCGATATTGCTTATCAAACTGATTCCTTATCGATTCTCATTGGGTGAGGGAATAAAAGAGTACAAATGGGTGTGTTTGCATTAACTGTCTTTTATATTTCCATCTCTGCACAGAAAATATAACATATAAAGTATGTACAAATAATAACAGATGACGCCGGGCCGGTTTGGGGGGGGGGCATGCAGTGAAAGTGAAACTAAAGATGCTTTACTAATTCCTCTACTGCCACATTTCTACTACATAGAACCGGTTTGACTCGGCTCAGCTTGTCTCCCGTTGTTGTGCACCTCATTTCCTTTCCCTTCTTACCTTCACAAACTTGTATTTGAGGCGTTATGACGTTTGTTGCCCACATCGGAACCAGAACCGGCCTGGCGTTCACTCTGCCGCTACATTCACAAGCGCCACTAAGTAGGGTATCAAATTCATGACATTCCTGTAAATGATTCACATGCTGTGGACAAACGTTTGAGGATATTGGAGGGATTCCACCCTTTTGAAGACATGGAAGCTTTGACAGTGTTCCAAGTAAGTGGACCTGGTGTTGTCTTTTTAGGTCGTTTCTGCCTCACCGCCATGTTGGCTACATTCTGACCAAAACAATGCAGTGTACGTGTGACGTCATCACGCATGCACAACGAAGGTGGAATCGATAAGCAGAATCGTTAAGCAGGCAGGCAAACGATTCCAAGGAATCGAGCTACTGGGAACCGGTTCTCAAAAAGAACCGGTTCTCGATTCCCATCCCTAGTTGTGACTTTGTGTTTGGCAGGTGCCATTTTCTTTTGTTAAGTTTTTTGTTTTGAAATTATTCTTGAAACTTCAGATTTTTGTTTCTGTATGCCAATATCCTAAACAAATGATTCATATGTAAAAATTCCATTTTAGGGTTTCAAAATAAAAATTATGTCGAAAAATATGATCTCAAAGTTTTCACTGACTGTGAGTGTACATGTCAAAAATCTGAAAAAACAAACATGCTTTCAGTTGTAGCTGAGAAAGTAAGAGAATAGCTTTAAGTAGTGCTGTCAAATGATTACAATTTTGTATCAAATTAATCACAGGGTTGCTGTGGATTAATTTCAATTAATCACAATTAAATATAATTCATTTTTAATTTATATTAATCACATTTCATTTTGCATGAACAACAGGGAAGATGCAACCAATTGTGGGCCCCACAAAAGGTAAACGTTGTGGACCCTTTCATGAAATTCAGTGTTCAGTGTCTTGTCAATGTGTTGGACAGGGACGGGGGGGGGGGGGGGGGGGGGGGGGGGGGGGTTGCATATGTAACGTCACTTACCCTAGTGCCTAGTGTGAAAACGAAAACAAAACTGAAACGTTGCATTCTTTCAACATCTGACTCCCAGCTTCTATGCATCTCTTACACAGCGGACCTTACACAAAATTTTCACACCTTCTACCCTGTATCCACTGGACCCCCTCCACTGCTCTAAGGCCCCCCACAAACCCTGGGCCCTATGAATTTGTCATGTTTACCCCCCCTTATAAGCACCCCAGATGAGCAAACGCACTCAAGAAAAAAGGGAATACATATGCACTTAACATATTTATCAAACATCTTCAACAGTTTCAACAAAACAACTGCTCCGTCTTGTTTTTTTTTTTGTCCTCATATTTCCACCCAGAGGGCCAACATGCTGATTAGTGTCTTCCATCTTTATAGGTTGGTTCTGTTTCCTGTCACTACCGGATCGACTACCTATTTGCACGTGTGACAGTAACTCTACTTGGACAAACTGACCAAAATGCATTGGCAGAGATGTTCAGAGTCATTCTGTGCTGCAGGTGAGTTAATTGCATTAAAATTTTTAATCAGATTAATCATGGTGACAGATTAATCTGCGTTAACGCATTCCTTTTGACAGCCCTAGTTCGGAGTTTTGTTTATTAGAGAGTAACATGAGACTGAAGCCAGGAAGTAGTTAGCCTCGTGTAACTTAACCCATAAAGACCCAAACAGCTGGTACCAACCAAAACCATCTACTGATTTAAATATTTAATGCATAAAAACCCAGTGTTACTTTTGTGGCACTTACAATTTTTTTTTTTTTTTTTTTCTCTACTTAGTTTTTCTTAAGTGTATTTTGCACTTTATCAGTGAACATCCTGTATTTGCCTATATTTAATTCACTGATCATGTACATGTTAAAAGCTCAGAATAAAGTTGAGAGTTATTGTATCAAAAACAGTGAAAACTGAAGAAAAAGTGACATTTTCAGCAAAATACATGATTAATTGAGCATAAATCCAATGTCTCCATCCGCTGTCATTGATCCAACTCCATGGGTTTTACTGGTGAATCAATGTTGTAGAAGATGACAGTGTTTCCATGTTCACTACGGAGCCTCTGAATATCCGAATGGGTCATATCTGATGACCATGAAAAGATGAAAAGCTGTATTTTACCCTAATTAATTCAACGTACTGATTATTTTAGTGGTTCAGAAGTTATTAATCACTTTATATCAGAAGATGCTTTTGGTCACTGGTGGCTGTTTGGGTCTTTATGGGTTAATAAATTCTGAACCATTAACACTAAAATAATGCAGGTAAAATGCAGTTTGTCATCTTTTCATGGTCATGATATATGACCCATTCGGACGTTCAGACGCTCCGTAGTGAACGTGGAAACACCGTCATCTTCTACAACATTAATTCACCAGTAAAACCCATGGAGTTGGATCAATGACAGTGAATGGACACATTTGGTTTATGTTCAGTTATTGATAGATTTGACTTAAAATGTCACATTTTCTTTCAGTTTTCTCTGTTTCTGATATAATAAGCCTCAACTTTAACGTGATCTTTTCTCAACATCTACATTATCAGTAAAATATATATAGGAAAATACCTGATTTACACTGAAAAAAACACAAAATACAGACTATAATATTAGAATAAATGGTGATAAATCACTTTAGAAAGGATATATGACTGACACAAAAGTAGCACTGGGTCTTCATGGGTTGAAGAGAAAAGAGGAGAGAAAAAACAAACAAAACAAAACCAGCATGGTTCTAGTTTATAACACGTAAAAGTTTCATAGTTAAACTGACTGTATCCTATCACATGTCTGTACAGAGACCTCTTCAAAGACCCGTGTTCTGGCTCTATCTGACAGCCTGCACCACACACACACACACACACACACACACACACACACACACACACACACACACACACTCTGTACAGACGGATAAAGTGTTGTTACTTTCACCCCCACCAGGTCTGTCTATCTATCCGTCTGTTCGCACCTGTAACTCAAAAACTACTGCACATTTCAACTGGAACATTTTACACATTATAGGCTTCTATGACATCTATAGGTCCAGATCCAGATGCAGATCCAGATCAGACTCAGCTTTACTGTCACTTGATCAATGGTACTTGATAGAATGACATAATTACCCAGGTCTCAGTTTTATAGCATAAAAGATAAAACAATAAACTGTGAAATGAACTATATAAAAGGTAAAAGGGTAGTATAAAAAAAACTACTATAAACTGTACAAACAATAAAAATAATAAAAATATCTTGGATTTAGTGCCGCCGTGATTAGTCAGCTTAGTTGACATAATCGACCATGAAAATTAGTCGACGTGTCATTTTACTCTCAACCGCCTATTTATTTTTGATCTCCCTCCCATCTCAAATGCAGAGAGCGAGAAACCCCCGTCTTATAGGCGTCTCAAGTTTCATGCCCCCCCCCCCCCCCCATCCGCTAAAATGGACACAACAAATAACAAGCACTTCCTTTTTTTTTTTTTTTTTTTTTTTTTTTTTTAAGATTAGTCGACTAATCGAAAAATTAATCGAAAGATTAGTTTTTACAAAATTTGTCATTAGTGGCGGCACTACTTGGATTTCTTCATTTTTGTAATTTTTCCAATAATGATCCAAAAATGACTGACACAAATAATCAATAGTCACTAGACAGTGTTGTTTTTCCTCACTCCTCTGCCGTTGATGAGCACTCAGTTCCTTTCTACACAACTAAATATTATGTTTTGGACACTGTGATGCCATCACTACAGCCTGCCTTTTTCCTTCACCACTGACAACCTAAAATACTTTGATGTCATTTCTAAATCCATCACATCTGATGGGTGTTTCCAACCACATAATCACTTCAAATTTGACATTTGCAGCCAATGTTCATTCCTTCCTTTATTTTATTTTATTTTTTTTTTTTATAAGACTTCTTCCTACTGACGCTGGACCCACATCAACTTCACTCTAAGGAGCATCAAAACAAATGATAATAGAAACACCAATCCACATCCTGGGAGTTTTAAGGGTCAAAGAATTGATTTGGAACATAGAAGTTTCTCTGATTGCCTCTGAATTCCAACACATTACTCGCCCAAATAACTCTGGATGGATTTTGCAGCAGTGAAAGCTCCAGATGAGCTGCCACTTCTTGATTACTGTCTTTAACTCTAATCTAGACAAAACACTTGATGTTTCATCCTGTGTTGGAAAAAAGTTTACTTAATTGCACATCACAGATACCCAGTGTTGTGCAACTTACTTCCAAACTGTAATACATTACAAATGACTTGTTACTGTTATTGAAAAGTGATTCCTTGCCTTATAATATTAATGTCTCAAAATTATAATGCATTACACGACTCCTGTATTACTTTTGAGTTACATACAGACTAAATGGCACATGTGCAATAGAACCCCCCCAGAGTCAAACAGTAACACCCCCCCACCCCCATACAAGAGATATGAGAGCCTTGAGACACATACATTTGTCCCCCAAAGTATATGTGGCCAGATAGCTTGGTAAGTAACGCTACGGTCTACGATGTTTGAATCCCAGCAGGAACACTTGCATTTTTTTCAACATTTTATGTGTTCAAATGGGGGGCATGGCAACGAGGACGCCAGTAGATGAATCCACAATTGATAAAGAATTCTAACTAGTCATAGAAACTAGGGATGCACCGATACCGATACGAGTATCGGCATCGGCTCCGATACTCAGTGTGTGTACTCATACTCGTACTCGTAAAAGACATCCAATACAAATGCACCGATACCACTTACGGTCATGTGACATTCACAGTTCAGTGCAGCAGGTACGAGGAGGAGGAATAATGGGTGTGGAATGTGAAGAATGTGGAGATTTTTCAAAATAAATGACGGTGATAAAAGTAACGCTGACTGCAAGTAACGTTAAAGACACAGACAGATACGGACGCAGCGTTCTATCCGTCCTCTGCGTACATTCCATCCGTTTACCAGGTGCTCGCGGATGCGTAAACAGAATGAGAATACCAGCGGGTGTATGGAACGGTGCGGACCGCCACCAACAGAAGTGAAAATGAAACTTATCGCTCATTTCTCTTTTCTCTACCTGCTGAGGCTAAACTATTAAACCTTACCAGTGAAAACGCTGCAATATTAGTACCACATTAGTGTTGCCTCTGTCGTCTCCATGTTTGTTATTACTGACTTTCTTCTTCTTCTTCTCAAAAAACTTTACTCTTCTTCATGGTATTTGTCCAGTATGGTTAATTCAGAGTGACGCCCCCTGGTGGATTAATTGAGAAACGCTCATTCCAACACATTAAATGTCAGTAGTAGCACTTTTTTCCAGTTAGACTAATGACAACGAACAATAAAGCACATTTACAAAAGGAACTAAGAACTGGAATGGGATTATTAAGTACTTGTATTGGTACTCGGTATCGGCAAGTACTCAAATGTAAGTACTCGTACTCGGTCTGGAAAAAGTGCTATCCCTGATAGAAACGTTAGCTTACCTTGTCATTGCTGATCATAGGGCTCATGCTAACTGGTTTCTTAAAGCAGGGGTGGGGAAATAGAACTTTCCTGCTGCATTTTGATTCTTTAAGGTCTTACAGTCTTTGCTGTTTTTTTTCTTCATTTGAGCAATTAAATTATGGGTGAAAAGTGTGCTGTAACGCAAGCACTATTGAACATGTACGGAGTAAAATATTACTGAAAATTGATTAGTAATGCCTTACAACGGGGGTTCCCAAACTTAAATTTGTGACCCCCAAAAATAACAGCGTCAGAGACTGGCAACCCCCACTACCCCCAAAGTTACTGAAACATTAAAAAAACATGCACACAAGAGTTGCGCAATGATATTGTGTTAATGATAATAATGATAATGTTTGCCACATTGCATTGTGGGTACTTGACATTTTACTCATTGTATTCTGTTTTATGTGCAGGGGTTCAAGGGGGCGGTTATGTTAATGTTTGTTTAGGTTAATGTGTCTGTTTTACAATGTTTATTGGCCTTTTTATGTTTATTTCTATTATATTAATGTGACTCCATTAGTCAAACCTGTTACCTGTTTGTCGCTGTCAAGCTGCTACACATTAAGGGTGGGTGATACTGGGAATATTGGTGTCAATCTGGTACCAAGTAAATGCTGTGTTAGCATCGCCGATACTGACACTAATATCGATACACTTTACTCAAAATGTGATGATTATTGAATAATTTTGTGATTTTGCCTTTAGTTAGTTGATTATGATTATGATAAAACACAGGACAAAGATTTTAGGCAAATAAACATGTTTTTTTTTTAATTAAATAACTAGAATATAGAACAATTTAACAGTATAAAAATAATAAAATAATTTCCCTTTTAAATTTTTGGTGTTACCACAGTGGCGAATGACTTTATTGCACACATCACATGTGGCAGTTTCTCGATCAGCTGCAATAAAAGTATCTGATCACACTAGTATCGATCCAATACTCACCTTGGTATGGATACTATCAATATTTAGATCAATACATCCAGTCCTACTGTTCATGCCGAATTCATGAAACCTTTGATCTTTCAAAGTAAAAGCACTTCCTATGCACCTTAAAACCCACAATATCAATAAAATAACGTTCTTTCAAAATACATGTGCAACAATACTGGCCTTAATCAGTTGTAACCACCTCAGGGATCACATCAAGAGGTTTATGAAAATTACCCCACCCCACATTAGGAACCCCTGCCTTACACTACTGCGTTACAGCAAAAGTAATCTGTTCCTGTAATGCATTACTATTGTACACAACACTGCAGATACCTTAAGGCTTAAAATGATACATTTATGAGTCTTTCCAAATATATGGGAGATATTCAGTCAGACCAACAGAAGTTTATATTTTGAGTATGAATGCAAACTCACAGAAGTATGCTGCATGTAATGGGGTTTGTTCCATTGTATCTATCTAGATATCTCTGCTAAGACCCCGCTTTGTGTTTCACTTCAACCTCCCCACAGTGAGGAGTTCTATAGACTGTTTATTTATTTGTTCATTTCTAGACCATACTTCTGCTGAATACACTGAGCTACAATTCATGTCCTATGAATAAACAAAGTAAGATATTCAAGCAACTGTATACTTTTCAAGGTCTAACAACTGTTTTTTCTCACCAATGCTGACAAATATATATTTCTTATTAAAACCGAGTATCACTCCAGATTTAATAGGCAGTATATCTGTTTGGAACAGCACTCCTGAAACACACATTTACAAAAAAACAACAAAAACTGAAGGATCTGGTTCCAAAGCATTTTCACAAGCACATATGTACAAAAATACACCAAAAAGACAGTTTTAATTACTGCTTTCCAGGAGGTTAAACTGTTTCAAGTCTATTTTCAATAAATTAATGAGTTTGGAACATAATATTACATGTAAAAAGTTGTTGTTGGTATTAAACCAATAGTTTGCAAAACTTTTACTATTGCATTGTCATATTTAGAACTCCTTGGCTTTACTCTCCTACTTTCTGGCAAACTCGAAATCAATTATTCAATCAAACAGAGCAACATTTACACTAAAATAGGACTAAAAGCAGAAAACAACTTCCTCTGCAAACCACACACATAGGCAGGACAAGTATGATGTGTTATTTGAAATAAAGTTGCAGTTAGTTATTAGAAATAAATTGTTTTTTGGCCTCACAGTTTAATATTAATGTATACTCCATGTATCAATGCCCCATTGCTACCAGTCAATAATATATTTTTAATGTCCTAGAATACACTGGGATACTGAAATATTTAGAAAATACTTTTATACCTCTATAAAAGCAGGGTTTTTCTGAAAAGAGTGCATGAAATAGTTAAATGCTCTCCACAGATGTCAGTTTGAACAGTGTGGTGGAACGTGCCAATGTTCACAGATAGAAGACAAACAGTCCACCAAGGCATTGTTGTCAACAAAACAGCAGTAAAAGCTTTATCTTTTCAAATGCTGGTGCCACGGTGAGGACAGGGCAAAATATGGAATTATAGCACAATAATACAGATTGGCTAGTAACAAGGTTAGACGCTGATAGGATTTAGGAAGAACCTTGTGCTGCATTTCTGTGCAAGGGTGACTGGAGTATCAAGCCCTGGTTAAGAATAATGGTTTCCCTTCAGGAGGATGTGAAATTGGATTGCTCATACAAAGTGCTTGCTGAGGATAAACCTGTGTTATCCAATTATCCACCTAAACTACATTAAAAAGCAGAAGGTGTGGAGTCCTGGTAACAGTGGTGCTCAAGATTGAAAACATATCATATGCTATTAGAAAGCAAATCCCTTTGTTTTCAGATCAATGTGGGTTTTTTTTTTTCATATAAATAGTAAAAAAATCACCTTTTTACACTGAAAGATATGATGCGGTGGGAAGATCCTGTTCTCATATCACAGTCTGTCTGCTCTCATAGCCTCTTCACTGCATGTCAGAGCCAATGCAGATAGCACTGTCGCCCAACAGAGGGCAATAGTTTATTGCATAATGTATTTCACACTATAACACAGATTTGTAAATTAATCTGTAACTACAATTGTATTTGTCTATAGTTTGATAACGGTCATATTTTCTGTAGCTGTGACATTCTGTACAGAGTCACTCTTTGATTAGTGTTACAGTGTTGGCAAAAGGTTGCTGCGTTGGTGCAAAGACTGGCCTTGAAGAATCACAGCTTTTGATTAGAGCAAGAAATGTCAGTTTTTTGCACATAATAGCAGATGCTTTAAACTAAGGAACATTTATGTGACACATTCAAAGCTATCATTTTCCGTGCCATTTCCAGCTGAAATTGTAGCAATGATGTGTGCAAATTCACTACCACCGACAATTATTTTTCCTGCATTTATTGTAATTATGATCATCACTAGTCTTAACATACAGCATGAAAAAGAACATGTTTTTTGGGGGGGATTTTTATTTTCAACATGCCTGTAATATTCATATTTTTGTTTTAATGTTCAAAGTCGTCCTTGAGTGTTCAGCGAAGTGTGTTCATATCAGCTGTTTAAATCACACAAATATCCAGCTGTTACACTGTTATTAGCTTTTTGGAAGATATCTGTGATGATTGTTTATACAAATGTAATGTGAAAAACAGTACGAATTGTTGACCTTTATGTAAACTTTTCTGTGTCTGATGCTGCTGCTACCATTAAAACACTTTCATAGATCATTTATGCAAAACATAATCAAGTCCTGTAGTACTGGTCCATGTATTTGATGTTATACAGAGGTATATAACGACTCAAACAAACCTAATATCATCTAAATTGAGCAAACCTGTGGACTTAAACACAGGAGACTAGTTTTCATTTCCTGTTTCAAACTGAAAATAAATGTACTTTTAAACTGTGGTTTTTACTGCAACCGTGATGATGGCTGTAAACATCTCTTAACCATGACCTTGTCACAGCATAAAAGTAACAGTTATTATGTGTGTTTGAATGTTTTCTGTGGTATTTTGTGCTGTTTCTCTTTCTGTCATGCATGTCACTTACCAATCAACCGTATCTGCCATTTAAATATTAATAAAGCTTCAGTGGTGAAAAATTTATGAGGATTTAATAAATAAGAGAGATGTAATATCCACATTTGTGTTAACAATTGTGTTTTTGTTGAGAGAGCATTTTGCCTTCCAGAGTGCCTCCTATTGCATCACCATGTAATCAAGAAAAAAATTCTTTTTTTTTCTCTCTATTTCTTTCTTATAGTGAAATATGTTTGGGGACCAGAGTTAACATCGCTGTAACTGAAAACCCCAAAAATGGCAATCCAAACACTGGCTCTAATGAGGGTCTTTACATTTTTAGTGGCCAGGGGATGTTGAGGCGAGTGGATTTCATTTGGTTGCAATCTCCAGACTTCACCACAGCCAAATACACAATTAATTTTAACACACAACACTCGCATCTCAATTTTAATTTAGATTCACACATGCATTAAGAATAAAAAAAACATATATATAGTGTTACTACATTACGTGTCCAGAGGATTTCACTCTTATATTTTGAACCTGTGAAACTACGTACCCACTCGTGCAGTCTTCTAATGGTCAAATTAAGTCTCATCTTTTGAAACAGTTTAGAATTTGCATATGTGATACACTGATGATGTACATAGTAAGGCAGTTGTAAGTTGCTGCTGCAGCTCATTTTGATAAAGGAATTTCCATTTCCTAATGAGTGTGATTCTCAATAGGAAATACAAAAGCCTTTCTACTTCTAAAAGAGTCAGTCAGCACACATTTGCATAAAAAAAGGCTTTGATTATGATAGATATAGCCTGCAGTCTCAAAAACCGTGGCCTGGGGTGGCTCTCCAGTCAGTTAGCCTCCAGTTATGGCTGATATTGTTCTCTGATATGAAAAATTATGCACCATGTTGCTGTGCTTAAAGACGTGGAAACGCCGTGGCTTACTTTTGTTGAAATTATTACAGATTACATACTAATTAGGAACAAATCTAAACAAAAAACATACACATTTCGACTTCTTTTTTCCTCTTATTTTGTCAGCATTTGCATTCTACCTCTTGGGAACGATAAGTTAAGAGATGCAATGAGTTCATAAAGACAGTTTTATTGTTGGCCGGATTTATAAAACACTCAGCATGGGACTCGGCATCCAGACAGACCGACTAAGTAAAAGATTAAAAGTGAAACTTCTAAAGTGGGAAATAAGATGAAAACCACTGGGTTCTGAAAAAGAGAGAGGACCAATGAATTAGTTATCAACCATTACTGACAAACCCAGCCGACTTCATGCCTTTTAAAAAGCAGAAAGATGAGAGGAGGGGGAGGTAGAGGAAGGGTGGGGGGTCGAGGGAATTAAAAACATATTCTGCATATGCTGTCATCCTCTTTGAAATATATTATTAGTTACAAATGGGGAATGTAAAGCTGTGCAGTCCAAGGATGGGAGGGGTAAGGCAGTGAAGACCCAATGTTTTTTTTTTTCCGTTTTTTCTTCCTAAGTGACAGTACTATGGACCTCCCACTGCATAACGGATTGTTCTTTAAGTCAGTAATTAGTGTGTGTGATGCTGTGAGTACACATTTATTAAAAGTAGGAGGGCCGGGTTTCCAGGGAGCAGAAGTCTGGCCCTACCTAGGCCTCTGGCCCCCCATAGGGGTGTAAAGTGTCGGTAAAAATGCTCAGCAGGCATGAGAAGAACCCTGTGCCAGCGATGATCGAGTGGGTAAAAGGCAGCGGCACTGCAAGAGGTTCTTTTTGAAGGGTGCGGCAGTAATGACCTGTCCTTACTGTGTGCCCTCCAGTGGTGCCGATCCCTGCCATTGCGATGCTGCTTTCAGATTAGGCCTGCGAGTGCCACCAATACAAGGAGAGGGATCACAGGCTTCAGGTCACTCTTGTCACACTGGAGCAACGGAATTGTACTGGGACTCTGACAGGTCTGGTGAAGGCGGAGGACAAAGATGGGAGTCCAATTGCCCGTTGGCCCCCTGACGCCCACCACCACGTAGGCACATGATTCCCTGCAGCAGAGGGATGATTATCTGCATGACAGAGCCTGGTGCATTTGCAGCCAGTGACTATGATAGTCCCTGGCAGCAAGCATTTTTTAGTTCACTGTCTCATGCTCCTGTTAATTTGAAGAGAGCGAGTCCTGCACAGCTGCAGGAGAGGGTGTGTGGCTGCATTTCATAAATAATATCATTTAAAATTCTATATGTGAATGGTGTAATGCAAACAAAAAGGAGGAGAAATCAATTAGAAAAGAATAAAACGTATATGGAAATGTGACAAAGGTGATGGACTTACGGACATGTGGATGCAGGGATGGGAATCGAGAACCGGTTCTTTTTGAGAACCAGTTCCCAGTAGCTTGATTCCTTGGAATCGTTTGCCTGCCTGCTTATCGATTCTGCTTATCAATTCCGCCTTCGTTGCGCATGCACGATGACGTCATGCATACGCTGCATTGTTTTGGTCAGAACGTAGCCAACATGGTGTTGAGGCAGAAACGGTCTAAACAGACGACACCAGGTCCACTTACTTGGAACACTGGCAAAGCTTCCATGTCTTCAAAAGGGTGGAATCCCTCCAATATCATCAAACGTTTGTCCACAGCATGTGAATCATTTACAGGAATGTCACGTATTTGATATACTACTTAGCGACACTTGTGAATGTAGAGGCAGAGTGAATGCCGGGCTGGTTCCGGTGTGGGCAACAAACGTCGTAACTCTCAAATGCAAGTTTCTGAAGGTAAGAAGGGAAAGGAAATGAGGTGCACAACAACGGGAGACAAGCCGAGCCGAGTCAAACCGGTTCCACATAGTACAAATGCAGCAGTAGAGGAATTAGTAAAGCGTTTTTCACTTTCACTGTAACCCCCCCCCCCAAAACCAGCCCAGCATCATCTGTTATTATTTGTACATACTGTATATGTTATATTTTCTGTGCAGAGATAGAAATATAAAAGACAGTTAATGCAAACACACCCGTTTGTACTCTTTTATTCCCTCACCCAATGAGAATCGATGAGAGAATCAATAAGGAATCGGATTGATAAGCAATATCGATAATGGAATCGGAATCATTAAATTCTTAACGATTCCCATCCCTATGTGGACGCTATCGCAATTCAAGTCGTGAGGTCAGTAGAAAGGTGTGCGACATCTCAACAGGATGAGATAAATGTTAGAGGGGTTTTGAGTGTGAGAAACTGGTGAGAAGCCTGAAATCTGTTGATTTTTTCAGAAAAATGGGAACAGATAACATTTTGTTCTAGTTTACAATGGCCACAGTCATCTTACATTCTGCATCTCATATTCCCTGATAAGACAGAATTCATTGTGGCAAATCATCAAAAGTAAAATGAATACGAGAAAAAAAATGCATGTACTGCGTAGTTATTCTGTCAGAATAAATGATAGCAATTAAATAATAGATTGTTGAATGTGAAAGGAAATGGGTTCATTGTAGAGAAGCTTCTGTATGATTACAAAGAGATGGAATCTTTCTTTACATGTAATGAGAAGTGTCATCACTTTGCTCAGGCTAGAAATCCAAGACAGGTCATAGCTGGAAAATTCATTTCCCTGTGTCCCAATTAGAGCCTGGAGGATCCTAAAGCCTACTGTGATGTGACATGGCTTCATATAAGCTCAGAAGCAAGGCCTCATGTTGCACAACACTCCGGGTATGAACAAAGCGTCAGCCACTGATTATGCTTTCTGGTATTGCCCTGAGACAATCTGAGTTCTTTTGAGGAGTTTTCTGGCGATGCAGATGTTCCAGTCTTCATGAAGCCTGCGGTGGTGGTGTGAAACAGGACTGGCAGCCACCAGGGATGTAGCATGTTTTCCCAACTTTACTTTCTAAAGCATTATCTCGGATCTCGCCACAGAAGAAACACTAGTTTTTAGATTCATTCAGATCCAACATGAAGTGGTTGGAATATTTGTATAGACTCATGATCTTTTAAGTCACTTCTGTGCTCCGTGTTATTCCACAGTTAGTGCATTCTGTATAGCATAATAAACAAATATAAATCATAAGACAGCTGTATCCAAATGTAAATTATTAATACTTTGAAGAGCACCATGCACATTACATAGTGGCAATGACTAACTGGATGATTTCTACCTCTAAGAATGTCAGTGGATTTTTTTTTTTTTTTTTTTTTTTTTTTTCAGTATAGTTCTACAGGTCTATGAACATGCAGAGTGAAAATACTACTGAACTAAACAATTAATAGTTATTTTTAAATAAAGGTTAGATGATTGGAAAACAAGTGTGACAAAATACATCCCTATTTTTGACTATTAGCAGCATGTAATAATAGATGTTTCAACCACAATTTTCTAAAAAACCTTTTCCTATGTTTCTATTATTTATGATTTATTCTATTTAGACAGTCAACAACACAGGTAGTCTATACTTCTATTTGCAGCTAATGTGTCTCAGTAGTCGCTTTTCCATTGACCCTCAAATTGCACAAATGTAACTTGCGCATAAAAATTTACCTAATGGAAATACAATTTCGCCAAGTCTCATTTTTCAATTAAAAGTTTTTGCGCTGGCAAGAGGTCGTTTTTGGGTGTAGCGCAAATGGTATATCACATAAAGCTGCAATGGAAAGACCTATTTTTGCAACTAGAGTCAGGTAAATTAAAAAAAAAAAAAAAAAAAACGGATGTTGACGTACGTTAAAACAAGCGAAGAAGAAGAAGAAGCATGTCGCTCGTATGTGTGGACACACCAGGAAACCCAATCATTTTTTAATTTAGTATGAGATAGAGGGGTAATATATAATAATAATGAAAAAATCTGTAAATCAACACCATATTCATGTTCGTCGCCATGTTTATGGAATGACCTCTCATGTCATCTCGCGATAATAAATAAACAAATCATCGCATTTGTGATTTAATGGAAAAACCGACATTATGCACTTCTGTTTTTTTGACATTTAGTAAATATTGGTAAAGTTCTGCGCAGATGTCCAATGGAAAAGCAACTAATGATAGGTTAATCGGTTCATCTAAATTGCCCATAGGTGTGAATGTGAGAGTGACTGTTTGTCTCTACATGTCAGCCCTGCGATGATCTGGTGACTCGTCCGTGGTGTACCCTGCCTTCGCCCATAAGTAGCTGGCATAGGCTCCAGCGACCCCCATGATCCTAGTAGGATAAAGTAGGTTCAGAAAATGAATGAATGAATGTTAAATCATGGTTAGATAATTGGAAAACAACCATGTGTGACAAAATACATCCCTATTTTTGACTATTAGCAACATGAAATAATAGACGTTTCTACCACAATTTTCTCAAAAACCTTTTTCTATTTTTCTATTACTTATGATTTATCACATTTAGACAGACAATAACAAAGGTCGTCTATGCTTCTATTTGCAGCTAATGTGTCTCATTGTTTATTTATAAAATTATTCATAACTGTTTCATTTTGTATAAGAGTTTATTTAATATTAGTATCTCTGGGCATCATTTCCATCAGTTCTCATTATAATTCAAATAGTCTGAGAGGATGTGAGACTTCTGCACCTACTCCTGGTCTGTATTTTCATGATGTTAAGAATCTGTTCTGTGATGTTCAGATGTTGTCCTCTCATTGGTGTTTTCAGGACAGGGGACAGCTGGAATTACTGACTGCTGAACAGATTCTGAAAGATAGGTGCACTTTTCGATAACAGTATGAAACAAAATCAGGTCATCCATCGTCATGTTTATTCTTTTGAGTTGGACTGAGAGGAGACAGCAGCAGAAGGAAGGAGAGTATTTTCAGATTCTGTTTTCCCCTTATTCCAACTCCTACAGCTTCCAATAGTGCATAAAGATGACACGGTCTTTTCAAGTATTGCTCTTATATCCATCATGAATAATAGAAAAACTTTGCAAAGAAAATAAAACAAATCTGTTTGGGGCTTACATGACATTGCAACTCAAAAAGCATAAATATGACTAATGTTGTAGAGTAAAACAACAGTGAAATGCCATGCCTTTAGCATTTCACAGCAATTTAATCTGTTTTGTGTGAGACCCTTTTAAATGCCACAAATAACATATTGTAGATCATTTGTGTTTTTACATACACACACACACACACACACGCACACACACACACACACACACATATATATATATAGGCAGTGTGAGAGAATAACTATGCTTCATATTATGAACTGGTTGACATTTTCAGCAAATTAAGAAGTTATCTTCTAAAGACAACTTTCTTTTAATACTTTGTTAGGACTTACTTCATTCACTTTAAAGCAGGGGTGTCAAACTCATTTTAGTTCAGGGGCCACATTCAGCTAAATTTGATTTGCAGTGGGCCGAACCAGTAAAATAATAACATAATAATACAGAAATAAAGGTCAACTCCAAAATTTTCTCAATGTTTTAGAGTGAAAAAAGTCAAATTAAACAATGAAAATGTTTACATCTACAAACTATCCTTTCAAACAATGTGAATAACATGAACAAACTGAAACAATAATTGTAATTTTAACAATATTATGCTTCAGTTTATCATTTCCACATGTTCATTATAACTTACAAATACACAAAAACAGGCAGAATATTGTTAACATTGGACTTACTTCCCTTAAGACATTTCAGGTTTTTCATATTTGTTCAGGTTATTTACATTTTTTTGTGAAATTATACTTTGTTTTAGTGTAAATACATAAAAATATTTACATTTACTAAGAGAAAAAATTTGGAGTTGTCATTATTTATGTTATTATGATAGTATATTACTGGTCCTGCCCACTTGAGATTGAATTGTTCTGAATATGGAACCTGAACTAAAAGGATTGTTAATATCTTTGTGTAATTTTTGCATTTCACAAATTCATCCAAAGGGCCGGACTGGACCCTTTGGCGGGCCAGATTTGGCCCCCGGGCCGCATGTTTGACACCTGTGCCTTAAAGGAATCAATTAAAGGAGTGATATTTTGCTTCTTTTTTTTTTTTTTTTTAATGGAATTACACATTTTAAAACGTTTCCCTGTGGTCTACATAAATTGTAAATGCTATGCTCAGGTCTGAATTCTTCATTAATTCAACTCCACAGGTCCATCTTCAATCCTATTTCTGAGTAATGACACCAGAAAGGTCATTTTGAGCGCTGGCCCTTTAAATCCAAATCAGCCACTTCACACCTCACCCCCTCCAGGTTGTTGACCGTGCTGCTCTGTCCCATTCAGTAGGGCTGGGTGTATTGATCTAAATATTGATAGCACTGATATCAAGGTGAGTATGGGTATCAATCGATACTAGTGTGATGAGATCGATACTTTTGTTGCAGATTCTCTTCTATACGTCCAGCAAATTACTTGAATTTCCTCACAGAGTTCATGTGACTGCAGCTTCCCTCCAAGTCTGTCTGTGCAAACAGTCCCCCCCCACACTATGTTTTGTTGTGTTGTTGACATTGTTATATTTATATTTTCTGTTACATTGTTGCTTTTTTGTTATATTTAACTAGTGACTTTTTCTTAACTGTGTGTAGTAACAGGTAAATTATTTTATTATTTTTATACTGTTAAATTGTTTTATATTGTAGTTAGATAATTAAAAAAAAAAAACATGTTTATTTGCCTAAAATCTTTGTCCTGTGTTTTATCTTAATCATAATCAACTAACTAAAGGCAAAATCCCAAAATTACTAATGATCATGACATTCCAAGTAAAAAGTATAACTAGCAATACTAAATAAATAAAACTACAGAGCAATACTAGCTCTGTAGTTACTTGGTATCGGATCAATACCAAAATTCCCAGAATACCAAAATCGCCAACCCTTACCATTCAGCCACTTATGTTTGTGCTTTCATATTTTCAGTATGGACTACAACCACTGCTGCGGACAAACAATTATGGCGTACTCGGAGAAATGTTTGTTGGAAGTCTTGACCTTATGTGCTTAATGTCATGACGTAACAAGTTGTAGACGCAACAAATTAAGCAGGAATTAAAACAGGTTGTAGAAATCCACTTGATTTTTTTTGCCAAAATGAATATAAAGATAGCTTTGCAGCACCTGGAGGGTTCAAATTCAAACTTTTGGAACTATTATAGTCCAAATACACAAATAAATGACCCAAAGACTACGTTTACGTTTACGTTTACGTTTACGCATTTGGCAGACGCTTTTTTCCAAAGCGACTTACAGGGGAAACCAATTAAATCACTCAATCAATCAAATTTTATTTATATAGCGCCAGATCACAAAGTTATCTCTTGACATTTTATATATCGAGTTGGTCAAAACCAGACTCTAAGTCAATTCTACAGAAACCCAACAGAATCCTCCAGGAGCAAACACTTGTGACTGGTGACAGTGGCGAGGAAAAACTTCCCTTTAACAGGCAGAAACCTCGAGCAGACCCAGACTCCTGGAGGATGGCCGTCTGCCTTGACCAGCTGGGGTTAAAGAGAGAGGGTAGAGAAGGGGAAAAAGAGAGAGCGATAGAGATAGGGACTGGGGGAGAGGGGGAGAAGGGGGGAGTAGGGGGAGACACATGGAGGCGGTTGAGGATAAGTGAGTGGTGATGATGAGGGCAGGGAAGAGGCCGGACCACCGCAGCAGGTCCAGAGATAATCGTGAAAGAATCTGTGGTTGTCCTGGGAAAAACCTTATTAGAATATTTAAAATGGAATGTTTGAAAGTGCTAGGATAGGAGGTGCTCTCGGAAGAGCTGGGTCTTCAGGAGCTTCTTGAAGATAGGCAGGGATGACTCTGTTCTTGTAGCACTTGGTAGAGCGTTCCACCAACGTGGAACGACCCATGAAAAGAGCCTGGATTGTCTTGTACAAGGTCTGGGGACCACCAGACTACGTTCCCCAGACGAGCGGAGTGGTCGTGGGGCGACATAAGCTTTTATTAGTGCACCTAAGTAGACAGGAGCAGACCCACGGAGAATTTTGTAGGCTAGGATTAAAGATTTGAATTTGATGCGGGCAGCTATGGGTAGCCAGTGTAACTCAATGAGTAAGGGGGTGACATGTGCCCTTTTAGGCTGATTGAAGACCAGACGCGCTGCTGCATTCTGGACCATCTGTAGTGGTTTGACAACACAAGCTGGGAGGCCCGTTAGAAGAGCATTGCAGTAGTCAAGACGGGAGATAACCATAGTCTGCACCAGGAGCTGGGTGGCCTGTTCGGTTAGGTATGGCCTGATCTTTCTTAGGTTGAACAGAGTGAAACGGCATGATCGGGTGACAGAGGCAACGTGATCCGTGAAGGTCAACTGATTATCAATCATGACTCCCAAGTTACGTACTACACTGGTAGGAGCCAGAGGTATGGAGTCAATAGTGATGGAGATGTCCAGCTGTATGGTTGGCTTAGCTGGGAAGACCAGCAGTTCAGTTTTGGACAGGTTCAGCTGAAGGTGATGGGCTTTCATCCATGCAGATATGTCAGAGAGACAATCTGAGATCCGCACTGAGACTGTGGAGTCATCAGGTGGGAATGACAGATAGAGCTGGGTATCATCAGCATAGCAATGATATGAGAAGCCGTGTGAGTGGATGATCTGACCGAGTGAGGTGGTGTATATGGCAAAAAGGAGGGGGCCCAACACAGAGCCTTGGGGGACCCCCGTGGTGAGGCGGTGAACTGCTGATGTGTGCCCTAGCCAGGACACACTGAAGGACCGACCAGTAAGGTAAGATTGAAACCAGGAGTGTGCGTGGCCTGTGATGCCCATGTTCCAGAGTATGGATAACAGGATATCATGATTGACAGTGTCAAATGCTGCTGATAAGTCCAGTAGAATGAGTACTGAAGACTTGGCTGCTGCTCTAGCCTCTTTCAAGGCTTCTGTCACAGACAACAGAGCCGTTTCAGTGGAGTGGCCGATTTTGAAGCCAGATTGGTTGATGTCCAGGAGGTTATTTTGGGAGAGGAATTCTGTGACCTGTTTGAAAACAGCCCTTTCGATGATCTTAGAAAGGTATGGGAGGAGTGAGACTGGTCGATAATTCTCCACTTGAGTGGGGGTGAGGGAAGGTTTTTTGAGTAGTGGTGTTACCTGCGCTTGTTTAAATACTGTAGGAAATGTTCCTGAAGTCAGTGAAGCATTAATCACATGTGTGATTGGTGCTGTGATAGTAGGGGCTACAGACTGTAAGAGGTTGGATGGAATAGGGTCCAACAGGCATGTTGTAGGACGGCTAGAGGAAAGGAGTTTAGACACCTCGTTCTCTGTGAGGGGAGTAAATGAGGGGAATGACGCAGTTGGGCTTTTATCAGTTGAGTTAGTAGTAGCCATAGTCAGGGGAGAGGAAGCAGTGTGTGATGATGATGATGTTGAAGAAGGAGGCGTGCAGTCTATGGGTGGATCAGTGAACTGACTGCTGATAGTAGACACTTTATTTGTGAAAAATGAAGCAAAATTGTCTGCTGTCAGATTAGTAGTGGGCGGTGGAGGTGGAGGGTTGAGTAGTGTTTTAAAGGTTGAGAATAGTTTCTTGGTGTCGGTGGCAGAATGAATTTTGTTATTATAGTAAGCCTTCTTCGCAGCAGTGACACTGGATGAGAAGGATACCAATAGTGACTGGAATGTGATCAGGTCAGAAGAGCTTTTTGTTTTGTGCCATTTTCTCTCTGCGGCTCTGAGGTTGGTACGCAGCGACCGGAGGTTATCATTGAGCCATGGGTGGGACTGGGAGGATCGAGCGGGTCTAGTAGATAGAGGGCACAGATTATCCAGACAGGAGCTAAGTGTAAAGCACAGAGACTCAGTGGCATCGTTAACCTCTAAGGAGGAAAAAGTGCTGGGGGGAGGGAGAGCGGAGGCTACGACAGTGGAGAAGTGGGTGGGGGACAAATTGCGGAGGTTGCGGCGGAAAGAGACCATGGGGGAGGGAGCAGAGTGTTTTTCAGGGAGAGACACACTGAACTGAATGAAATAGTGGTCAGACAGGTGTAAAGGTGTGACTGTGAGGGCATCTGTGATGCAGTTTCGGGTGAAAATGAGATCGAGCTCTTTACCAGCTTTGTGGGTTGGAGGACTGCAAACCAGCTGTAGCTCAAAAGAGAGTATTAGTGACATGAAATCTGAGAAGCTGGGATTGTCTAAGTGGATGTTCATGTCACCGAGGACTAGCATGGGGCAGTCATGCTCTGGGATGGAGGAAAGCAGAGTGTCAAGCTCATCAGGAAAATCCCCCAGTTGCCCTGGTGGACGATAAATGACAATTATGTAAAGTTTGACTGGTGCTGTCACTAGGATGGCATGGTATTCAAAGGAGTTGTATTTGACTGAAGGTAGGAGTTGATTGTGTTTCCATTTGTTGGAAATTAACAGACCCACACCACCTCCTCGTCCAGATGGACGAGAGGTATGAGAGAATGTGTGGCTGATAGAAAGTGCGGCTGGGGTTGCATTGTTTTCAGGCGTAATCCAGGTTTCAGTGAGAGCCAGGATGTCCAGTGTGTGATGGTTGGCATAGGCAGCAATAAAATCTGCTTTGTTCACTGCAGATTGGCAATTCCATAACCCTATAGAGAAGGACGCACCAATGACTGCGGTGTATATTAATGGGCGGAGATTGGTGATATTACGATGCCTTTTAGCAGTGTGAAACCCCATACGCGAACCGAAAATAACAGGAATAGGATGGTGACCAGTAGAGAGATTGTTCCTCAAAGGTGAGCTGGTGTGAGTGAGGGGTGTAACTGTCATTAGTGAGGGGCTGGGAGAGGAGGAGAGATCAGCTGGGGTGGTATTCAGTCTGACTACAGACTGTACAGGAGACTCTGAACGTGGTGATGTTTGATGTGACCAGCAGGGGGAGCAGGTGACTGCAGCAGAAGACGGGGAGCGTAGTCACATAGGTGTGGGAGTGGTTTTAGTCTGGACAGCGTGTTGAATGTTTTGAGCCAGGACGCTGCTGCCTAGTGTAGAGGGGTGGACGCCATCGGACTTGTAGAAGGAGGAGCGGTTCCAGAACAGATTAAAGTTATCAATAAAACTGAAGCCGTTCAGAGCAGAGGCGGACTGGAGCCAGGTGTTCAGGCTGAGGAGTCGGCTGAAACGGCCCACACCACGAGCAAAGGAGGGGAGGGGCCCGGAAATGAAAACAGCCTTCCCGGATCTTTTCAGTTTATCAAAGAGGTTTTTAAAATGAACCTTCGTCACTTCGGACTGTTGAAGAGAAGTGTCATTGAAGCCCACGTGAACTATGATCCGGGTAACGGTGGACGGCAGTGAGAGCAGCAGCTGAGGGAGTTCATGGAGGATGGAGGTGACGGTGGAACCAGGAAAACACCTGGTTATGGCGTTAAAGAAACGGACGTGACGGATGATGGAGTCCCCGAGGATAGCGGTGGTCGGAGGGAAAAGTGGTCGAGGAGACGGTGTTGAAGGTGAAGGGTTCCTGGTCTCTCTAGGTGGACATTCCACGGGTGGACCGTCGGAGTGACGGCGGACGGCCTCTCGGAGGAGGCGGCGCCGGGCAGAGGAGCGGACCGAGGAGCGGGGACCCTTGTTCGACGGCTTCACAGGAGGACCGGCTTTAGGACCATCGCCGGTAATCCGCTCGGTGGCAGCCACGGAGTCAGCAGGAGCCGGTTCCGGGACAGAGCCAGGTGGGATGGGGGGCACATCAGCCCTGGCGGGGGGAGGAGCCGGAACGTCCTCCACGGACAGGACGGCGAAGCGGTTTGATGTGCTGATGGTCGGCGGTGGTGAGTCTTTGCTCGTGTTCTTTTTGCGGCCACGAATCACCACTTCAGACCAGGGTGTAGAACACGGGGGGCGAGAACAGGCAGAGGAAGGATCCCATAACACCGTATCATCGCAGGAGGCTTTGGGCTTCTCTGCGCTTTTCAGAAACAGACTGGACAGTGTGGGAAGGCGGCTGGAGAAACCACAGAGCTGGGCATTTTTCTCCTCGAGTTCTGCGGAGAGGCGCAGTATTTCCTCTTTGAGATCCGCGATAGTTTGGTAAGCCTTTACCAGGGTTTTGTTGGCTTCGACAAGAGGACTATCTCCGGCTGATGAGGATGACGCCATGGTGGAAACAGCGAGATACCGGGCAGAGCGCGGGAAGCGATGGGTGACAACCAGAGGTAAGGATCCACTGACAATACTGACCTGTCCTGATGGAGGTTTGGGTTGATGGCGTCAAGTGAAAAGACACGGTTAAGAGGTTAGGTTCAAGTGAGTAAGCGTTGAAAGGCAAGAAATAAGTAGTTAAAAGGCTGGATTTCTAGGAGTAGATCCGCCGGCGGTTTGACAGACTAATAAAAGTGGGTTTAGCAAAATATAATCCCTTTAACCTATGTTTTTATCGGTCTCATTTGCCCTCTACAGGTTGAACCATGGTTACTACAATTGCATAAAATGCCATTTTCCTATTGGCTGACTTGATGCCATGTGACGTCAGCATGGAATACCACCATCAGTCCTCTTTATGACCATCTTTACAGTGTGTAGTTCACTTACCCTGTACAGAAGAAGCCAGCAATTGGTAGACACAGTTTTACAGACTTACCACAGATCTACACATTGACTACAGCTATACGCAATTATATAAAGCCATTAAATAACCTACTAGTGCAGTCTCTTTATAAGGGGCAGAGATATAGAGATATAGGAGCAGCACATGAACAGCATAATAACCTCACAGCACCAGTCTGCAGTAGTTAAAGTGCACAGTTTTTCCTGCTATCACGCTTACAATCCAGGTGTCCAGCCCTAAATTCTCGACATAGTTTACTAGCTGTTGCAAAAACTGACAGATACAGCCTCCGGTCACAACCACAGGGACAATATCAACACCTCCGAAAGACTGAGTCATACAGTGCAGTAGGGTGTAAACAGACACAGACAGTCCTCATTGTCTGAGTATTGGATTAATTTTCTTTTGTTCTGAATCTATCCTATATAGTTTTACTCTGTAATCCCAAGGCCCTGTTAACACATTCCTACTGGAGAAGAAAAAAAAAAAAACACTGTGAAAACCAGCCCCGATGTTGCTGTTATTTAGCCATTCTGTGGTGGTTTCATGGTTGAATGAATTGATTTATTTTATGCTAAAACCATCACTCTCTCAGTCCCTTCATTCTACCATCTGTAACCTGAATAGTTACAACTGTGTGGTAAACAGTGATAGATAAGCAGGTTGTGGTTGTGTTAAACTCGTCCTACCAGGTCTAGGTGGTCCTGTGTCGGTTCAGATGGAGATGACGGCCAAGTGGTTCCAGATTCTTTGGGATGAAGGTTTGGGTCCTAGCAACAACAATAAAGGAAAAAATAATAATAATAATGTCTGTGCTGATAACGCGTTTGTTTTTCACCATCTCTGCTTTGTTTTTCCAGATAGATAGATAGATAGATAGATAGATAGATAGATAGATAGATAGATAGATAGATAGACTGTATATATATAATGTAACTGCTCTTCTGCAGTTTTTAACCATTATGTTGTTTTTTTCTTTTTTTGTGGCTAACTTTAGATATAGGCTACATTCCAGTTGCCAGACATCGGTACAAACTCTGCGGTCATCACCTTACACACCTTCATCAACTATAATTCACACAAAGCTGGGGAACCAATCAGAATCATGTTCTTATTTGCAAATGAAGTAATGATGATTGTTTCCGTGTGTAAGTGAGTGTGCCTCTGTGACCTTTGACCTCTAACCACCTTGGCAGTTTTACATTCTATCAAGTATTCTAAATGGATTTTTTCACATTTAATTTTTCAAGGAGTGTCAAGGGTTTACTTAGCCTTTAAGTTGATTTCATTGGAGTGTTGCAGTGCTGATTCGGTGTATACTGGATAAGTGTTTTCTGCTAAAGATGGTTCAGTGATATTTGGTATTCAGTGACAGAAATGTTCAAAATATTTAACCATTTTGCTACATTTTTTATATCAAGGATTTCCTCTTTTTTTATTTCAGGTCTCTCAGTACTAAATGTCAGATGATGGAATTCACTAAATGTTAATTAAAATTAGAATTTTAAGGGTTTCTTTTCCCCAGACGCTAACATCAGATTAGCTTTCATTCTCTGGAGTTTGTTTCATCTGGAACATTTCCAGTCTAGTGTCAATAATATGTTACGAATTTACCGGTTTATGGTGTTAGAAAACAAACCATGCTGATCACATAAAAGTCTAATAAATCTTTTTTTTTTTTTTTTTTTTTTTTTTCCTGCAGTCTTCCTGTAAGGCAGAGAGGGAAGGACAGAAACAAAGTGCAGGTCGGTCATTGTAAATCCAGGACAGTTACTGCTCGATACCATCAGGGGCAATGGGGGTATAAATGGTCCCAATAAAGGTTAGGGTTTTCTCTTTCTTTCTTTCCTTGCCTTTTTTATAGTTGTGCAGTAACCAGCCGGTGTCAATGCAAAATGCCTGTTCATCTACATCTATAATATAATACAGGTAGGTGGTCAACTGGGGTTCAGAATGGATTTTACTCACACCAGTCTCCAGTTAATATTACACTTTTTCTTGCTTAACTGTTATGATGAAGTCTGAAAATCCGTCATATTTATTGTGCTGATACTCAAATGCTTTCTTAATGCATGGTTTGTAAGTTTATGTCCTCCTTGCTAAGTATGTATGAGGAAAATGAAAATGTGGCAGAATAGTTGGAATTCTTTCTAGCATTAAGGTGACTCCATGATTGGGCCAATTTTGGATAAGATTCTCGAATTTGAGGTTTGTCTGAAGTGATTATCTGTCCAAATGATAGCATATGGGGTCTAGACGCATAATCTGACAGTTACCAGATGGATTGAGGACTCAAAATGACATGCTGCACTGGCCAATGAGCTGATCACAAAGCAGTACCAGCCAGAGGCTCTCCAACGTTAGCTTCCAGCAGTAGCCTGCACTAACCCTGTTTGAGGTTAGCATTAAAATTTTATTGCCCACTCATCTCCAGGTTGCAGTGCAAAATGTGCAAAGAGCATGATGATTCCATCTTCTAAGCTTCATGACTGGATCCACAGGTTTGGATCCATAGAACTCAGAAAGGAGTAACAGCTGAGCAATGGGCTACTGTTTAATATAGCCAGAATTAACCAAATACTTATGTCTTATTCTTCATGTGATTATATTTATGAAGTGGCTATTGACACAGTACTGTGGCATGAAATATTGGTTTGTCTATTACCACAGAGCCAATCAGCACCCTCGTTATACAATGTCTAGACTGGTAACTTATTACATCCTGAAAAGTACCAAGGCAATCAGATAGTAAATGGGTCACACATGGCTATAGTGGAGGTTTAGCTCAGTTGGTAGCATACTGAACTGTAATTTGAAGAATTTAGGTTCAATTCCCAGTCAAAATAGCATCCCCCCCCCCCCCCCCCCCCCCTTAAGATTTTCAAACGGGTGCCAAGGGCCCCAGTAGGTAAATCCGACATTATTATAAATCAGCCACTGGGACAACATTCAGTGTCACACATCACATCTAACATGTAGCTCCACCCACCTTCTCCTGCCTCACTGACTGCAAAGAGCAAAGAACATCATAAAACAACATATAGTGTATTTAGAACAATAATTCCTATTCTATACTCTATACTATCACTAACTTGTTTCTTCCATCAGTTGCCACAGTACTGTGGTAGCAAAATGCAAAAAAGAATTCACTGAAGTATACGACCACAGTATATATGACCACAGTATATATGACCACAGTATATATGACCACAGTACAGTGGCAACAAGAGGACAATGGCAACAAGAGGACAATGAGTTCATGTAACAGTATCCGTGATTGGCTGTAGTACAAATGCTAACATTTGATTGGCTCTGTGACAGATAAACCAATATTTCATGTCGCAGTACTGTGGCAGTATCCATTGCCTTATATTTAAGCCACATGAACAAAAATGCACATCTTCAAGATCCCTTTGTTAACACTACTTCAGCAAACACAAACATATGTGTGGGTCGCCCATGGGAGAGTAGTGTATGAGACTCAATACAAGTGAACAGCAGTGTTTCAGTGAATGCACAACACAGTAACCATGAACCAGTTCAGAGGAACACAGTATGAATGAGACCAAACAGTCCTGTGGTACATTCACTGAGAACATAAAATTAAAACTGGAGATCAGGGATCGAAAGGAATATAGACGATAAGCTGTGTGTGAGACTACACAGTTGGAGCTCCAGCCAAGCATACAAACAAACAAGTCTTTTTATTGAACTGATTCTAGTGAGTCACACAGAGTATTTTCTGTGATTCCAGAGGCACAGTCTGTCATCTTGTTTGTGGTCTGACAGGACTTTTAAATTGGTCAAAGAAGCTCTGTGGTGTTTCTAAGAGAAAATCAGTATCCTAAAGCGTTTAGTGTAAAGATGTTATACTAGTATGTAAATGATATCAGAATATTGTACTGCAGAGATTTGCGATGAAATAACAGCCTCAGGCCAACGTGTCTCTGTGAATGTATGTGACCACTAGAGGGAGTAGTGAGTCACTCTAGAACTGAAAATACCAAGGCTGGGCTATGGATGAGACCTGGTAAGAAAGAGCTTTCAGAATCAAACAAAACTTCCTCCACTGGTCACGGCTCTGAACTAAAGAAATGAAGTTCAATGTAAAAACTGCAATGTTTCTTCTTCACTGGTGAGTTTAATCCCATCGCTTATGAAGGTGTAAAGTTATTATGCGATATTACTGTGTTAAACTCACAGTTTGTTTGATCCACGGCTCAGAATAATCTGACAGTTCTGACCTTGTTTGGATGATTCATAACAGATCTTTATTTCGGCCGCAGACAACATAAACTGTCCAGAAAACGGAAGTGGTTTGTGGTTTTATTGTGGCTGTTTTCTGTTTGAAAACAGATCTAAGATAACACAGCTGTAATGTAAACCTGTCAATTGACTCATCATGTTAAAATTATTAGACAGCGGTATTTTTTTGAGTGTGTTTGAAGAAAACTTGATGATAGCATAATACAGATGTGTGTGAACTATCCATTAGTTAGTGATAGTGTTCGTTTGTCAGTGGTTTTGTGGGTGCATTCTGGTAGATGAGTTCCCAGAACATGAAATCTCTTTAACATTAGGAAGTCCTCTATTATGCACCAAGCATTAGTGAGATTGGGAACACTACAGAACACTAGCACCCATTGATATAGCCAAGGAGAATGACTTACCTGTATCTAAAACTAAATAATAAATGGATCACAGACAATAACGGAGAACCCAAACACTGTCTTTATTGCACAAACAGCAGCTTAATGATTAACACAAAAGTTAAACATCTCTTTCTTGTACAATCTATTTTCCTGTAACTTTAGTGCTGTAATGGTTACAAATTGCTGCCATTAGGCTGCAAACCAAACATCCCCATGCTTTAGTGACTGAAAAAAAACAGGAAATGTTCCCTGTATAATGTGCAAATGTGTTCCTTTATGAAATTATTACACAAACTACTGATATTCAGAATAACTGAGCATCTTTAGCTCCTAACACGACTCATTTGCTGAACACGACTTGAGTGTTGGCGTAATGGAAAACATTAATTATTTGTAACACCTGAGCTGGTAATTTGTTATAGGTGTTATGAGTTTCTACATCTGGATTATGCATAGCTGCTACCTCGACATCTACACAATATACACTGCAGGAGTGGATTTCATCAACATGGCCTGCTGTAAATCCTTGGCTCAGCAGAGGCTACAGTTTATCACAAGCACAAATCTGCTTCCCTTTCTTACTTGATCCATTCACTGATACGCAAAGGAATTCAATCAGGCCAAGCTTCCTGACATAAAAAGGATTTCTCATTGCAGCAGCAGGACTATAGTGCTGAACTGACTTCAATAGCTCACTGGACCTTTAAGGATAGTCTTTTGTTGCACAACATTAAAGGTGACCCCATGCTTTTATCCCTGTGATTGAGCAAGTGCTAATACTCATCATAGGTCTGAACTGAAAGATTGCTCGGCAAATTCATGCCACATAGAAGAAAATAGACAATATCCTCTCATTCGTCTCCAAAATGACTGCGACTGTGTGCTTTTCCCGATTTAAATCTGCAGAATTGCAATGTGTCATGATTCAGAAAACAGTGGAATTTTGATATAAAAGACAGGCTGTAAGAAATGGTTGAAGGTTTACAGGTTGTTCAGTAATTCAAGAGTAGCAGCTATTCCATAGTCCTGATATAGTAACATTCAATACCAATAATAAGATTATTTTTTACTCAGTATCCCTTCATTTTTAATTTATTTCATTTTAAAGTTTGTTTCATAAGTGGAAATAAAGAAAAAAAGACTTGAGGGTAAACACTGATTAATTCTGACCAATAAGAGTCAAGGATAAATCCACCTCACACCGTGCTAAATTTCAGCCTCATATCTTCATCAGGTTTGGAGATGCTGTGGCGTGATACTGATTTCACTGTGAAAATGACTGGCACAGAAAAAGATGCTAAGTTCAATAAGTCATTACTTTTGAACTATTCATGACAGATGCATGAAATTTTCAGGAGTTCTTCAAATATACAAGATGGCTGTAACTTCTGTAAAAGAAGATAAAGCCATCATCAAACAACACATATATAAATAATATATGCACAAAATATGAAGCTGCTATCTTTACCCAGGTATAAAACATAACATGTTTTGCCACAGGCGGAAATGAGAAAATAGAGGCAATATACGGGAGATATGTCACAAATTTGTACTAATATTTGCATTTTAAGTTTCCGCTTTATCATTCTTCAAGCAAGTTTTACAAAGTACAGCATTCTATACTATAAACAACCCACACTGCCAGTAAAAGCAAAACATTGTCTTTTTGAAGAGTTGAGTGTTTTCACTGTATTGATTTGCTTTTCAACATCAGATGGAAGTTTATATCGTCTGCCTGATGATGTAAGTGGGTCAGTAATTTTCAAGATGTGTACAAGAGGGAAACAAAGAATGTGTCAAAAGTGGCACCCTGAAAAATGTATTTTGGCTAAAGATACAAACTGTCTACCTACTTTATATGTAAATATAGATAAACTCTTTCCAGTGATGTTACTGATCTTTTTTTTTAGTTATAAAAAGCTACATTTTGCAAACATACAACTACGGATCTTCTTTAGCAGAGGTTAAACTTGCATCATGGAACAACTCAACTATGTATCATGAATAGTTCAAAAGTAATGACTTATTGAATCCTTCACCACTCAATTTTACACTAAAAATCACTGTCAAAGGTCCTATATCTCAAAAACTAATGGAAAGATATGGATGAAGTTTTATATGGTACTCACTAGGACTAAGAATATTTTTTGCAAGTATAAAGTCAGAGATGGTGAGTTGAGAGGACTCTGGTTATTTCACGTGGACTGAAGTAAATTGCTTGATTATGATAATAAAAATGTGACAAAAACTCTACAAAATACACTGTAACAACGGTAACAGGCAGACAGAGACTACTTCAGGCTTTGCAAGATAATCTGGGTCCTGATTTTGTTGTTGAGGAAATCCATGTCCTGAGATCCTGGTTTGGTTTAGATGTTGACAAATACACCAATAGTATTGATTATTTAAATATAATGGTACCTTCCATTGGGTTGGATATATGAGATAGCAAGTGAACGGTAGTCGTCAAAGCTGATGTATTGGAAGCAGAAACATACTTAGACCAGGTCCGTATAGTAACGATGATGACTGGGTCAGAGCATCTCCACAAATGCAGGTCTTGTTGGGTGTTCCTGGTCTGGTTAACACATAAAGACCCAGCACCTCTTTAGTGGAAGTTTCCAACTTCATTTTTCTCTCTATTTAACCTTTCTTAATAGATTTATCACCATTTATTATAATATTATCTTCGTTATTTTTGCATTTTCCTACTGTAAATTATGTATTTTACTATACTTAATTCACAGATCATGTAGATGTTCATAAAAACTCAGTAAATTCAAACGTTATTCTATAAAACGGAGAAAACTGAAGACAAAGTGACTTTTTCAGCACAGATATCAATAACTGAATATAAATCTAGTGTCTCCATCAACTGTCATTTGTCAAACTTCATGAGTTTTATTGGTGAATCAATGTTTCAGAAGATGACGGTGTTTCAATGTTCACTATGGAGCCTCTGAACGTGCAAATGGGTCATATCTGATGACCATGAAAAGATGAAAAACTGCATTTTACACCCATTATTTACATCACAGGTGTCAAACATGCGGCCCGGGGGCCAAAACCGGCCTGCCAAAGGTTCCAATCTGGCCCTCAAGATGAATTTGCAAAGTGCAAGCTAGGGCATCAAACTCAAAAATAATATCATAATAATCTATAAACAATGACAACACCAATTTTTTTCCTCTTTGATTTAGTGTAAAAAACATTAAATTATGAAAATATTTATATTAACAAACTGTCCCTTAACAATATAATGTGAATAACCTGAACAAATATGAACAACCTGAAATGTCTAAAGAAAATTAAGTGCAATTTTAACAATATTCTGCCTGTTATTAAATGTTTTGTGCCTTTGTAGATCTGATCTGTATTGCATATGTATAAATGATAAGTTGAGGCATAATATTGATAAAATTGTACTTATATTTCTTAACAAATTTCATTTTTTTTCAGGTTATTCACATCCTTTTTGTTTGGATAGTTTGTAAACGTCAATATTGGCATAACTGAATGTCATTTTTTGCACTAAAACAATTTGGAGTTGTCATTATTTATTGGCTATCATGCTATTATTTTACTGGTCCGGCCCACTTCAGATTAAATTGGACTGAATGTGGCCCCCGGAAAAAAATGAGTTTGACACCCCCGATTTACATGGATTGATAGGATTAGTAGATCAACAGGTATTAAACATTTAACATCAGTAGATGCTTTTCGTTGCCAGTGGCGGTTTGGGTCTTTATGGGTTAATTTGGTTAGTACAGACCAAAAATGGACTATGGAAGGACATCCCAATCTGAGGACAATTGATCAACTGTGGGAGGTTCTGGACAAATAAACCCAGTCCATCTACTTCCAGGACTTCAGGGATCTGCTGCTAACATTTAGGTCCAGGTACCACAGCACACCCTCAGAGGTCTGGTGGAGTCTAGGCCTCGGGTCAGAGCTGGTTTTGTGGAAAAAGGGGAATCTAAACCATATTAGACAGATGGTTATAATGTTCTGCTCCCATAGATGCTCTACTGGTTGAGATCTGGTTGTTTTTTTGGTAGGTTCTAACCAGGAATGAACAACAAGATCTGGAGATGCTCTGACCTGATGATTTTCCATTACTATTTCTCTCTTATCAAAGTTATTCTGATCCATACTCAGGCTCATTTTGCTGTTTCTAATACATCAACTCCAAGTGCTAAATGTTCACTTTTATGCCTAATACATCCCACCCACTGACACGTTCCATTGTAATGAGATAATCCTAATTAATACCACTTCTTTCAGCGATAATAATGTTATGGTTGATCGGTGTACATCATGTGCCATTTCTATGTTAACCCAAATCTTGGTATCTTTCCCTAAGGCAAAATATAACATATCTATTAATGATGCCACCAAAGATAGTAAAGCATTAGCAGATTTTTTGGCAGAGCAGAATATGCCGCCTGTCAACACTTTCAGGAGAAACATCTTTGCCACTTTAGAATTATATAAAACAGTAGATTCTAAATACTTCGTTTTCTGTCTCCTCTGAACCCAAATTTACAAAAAACACAACAAATTACTGACTCTTCATTAAAACTATTTTGTATAAATGCACTCGACAGTCCGTCAATCATAAAAACCAAACCAGTCATTAACACTCCTTTTTTTGATCTTATTATGTTATTTCTTATATGGATACTTCTGCCTTGTTACCTCCACAGCACCTTACATCGTTACTGGCAGCAGGTCTGCCTTTGCACACTATCTGCTGCTTTTACCCACCCACCTTTGTGTATATTTTCTTTTTTCTTCTCTTGCTCTTTTAATGTATTGCTTTTCGCCCTGCTAATTGCCCCTCAGGGATAAATAAAGTTTTTTGTTTGTTTTTTTTCTGATTCTGATCTGATTCTGATTTCTATAGTTTCTGTCTGTTTCATCTTATTCCGATGGTTTTTTACATCTTGTTGTTTTTCATCTTAACTGTTGATGCCTGTCCTTTGCTTTTCACTTGGCTCTGGTCAACATTTACAGACTCTCCCAGAGAAAACTCTTTTTTTTCATTACATAAATTAATTCACCTATATATTTTACTCATGACATTTAGTAACCTAATACGCAGAGCTCTTTTGGGTCATGACCCTCATTATTTTTCAAAGATATCATTAAATGAATACACTGAAACAAAAGGTAATTGCCTTTTATAACTTAAAAAAAAGACAGTCTCAATTTACTTGCATATATACATTATTTTTTGAGACAGGATCATGTAACATGACCTAAAGTCGTACCGATGCCTGTCTTGGTGTCAATACTCATCTCAGTTTCAAAAGGCATTTTGGGCAGTAGGTGATGTTTTCATAATATTATAGAAAAGCAATTTCCTGGTAGAATTTCTGTCGGGAAGGAAGCAACAAAACTTCAAATTGAATCAGTGACACAGCGATGGAAAACATGCTTCTATATATGTATTGATTCTTCATCTGTGGAATTCTATAACTTCAGGCAGACAGACATAGAATGAACAACGAACACCAGTGTAAGTATATAATCTCACACAGACAAGGTCAGCGTCTATGTTTACAATGTGATTTGGCTGATTTCATGTGATTTTCAGAGGAGCAGTTCAACAAATTGCCATCATTTTATTCACATTCATAAAAACTTTGACTTTTATTGGAGGCTCATCCCACAAGTATAGGCTTGTGTTAACAACTCCCATAGGGACTGAAAGTGCTCTTAAAACTTTCTTGTGTTCTGTACATAAATTGTTCGTATTATTGTTTCCTTTCAGGCAAAGGGATAAAGCATTCAATGAAGAAGAAACTTGCTCTGCATACTAGATAGATGTTTTGGCCTTGTAGCTTTAGTGCGAACCATTTCTTTTCTTTCTCCTTGGAGTGTATTGGATTTCATTTCATGCTTCATATTTGAATTAAGAACTGCATGACACTACATGTAAATAAGTTTATACTTCTGGAGCTTTTCCCACTCACTACTTGTTGCAAAAGTTAAGTTTTCCCCTCATTTCCTTCTCTTCACTTTTTATGCCGCCTGATGAGCCTTTCAGTGTCTCTCAATGTATTATCTGCTTTTCTTAATAAACATCAAGCACTGAGAGGATGACATGCACTGAGCCATGTTTTGGAGTTTAATTTGTCTCGAACAAAATCATTAAAACAGAAGATAACTAGCTGAAAGTGTCCACTCTCACTTTTGATTAAATACATTTCCAATGGTAAATTGGTGAAGAAGACAGACAATTTACTTTGATTTTCCTCTTTTCTGGTTTCTCTGTCTCTTTTCTTTAAAATCATGTAGCGTCGTTGAAGTCATGTTTGTCATTGAAGCCAGGTCATTAAGAAATACCAAGCAGTGCAGAGGGCATAATTGAAGTGCACATGCTGCAAAACAAAAATAATTGATCCTGACAGAAAACTGCTTATTTTAACTCTAGACATTATGCACTTTCAATAATGTATATTTACATTTGAGATATGACTGTGTGGTGCTGAGTACAAGTTTCACACTTTAATACCAAAACTGTCCGAGTCCTTGAGTGTGTTCTTTGCCTCCAGCATGCCTCCAGTCTGTGGGGTGACACAACAGCCAGCGCCTGCAAGGTGGACTATTCATTTGGCCAAAGGCTAAATCCAACAGCTCGATTTATTCACAGCAATTAAAATATTTAACAGAGGCAGTCAAGCTGTCATTATAGCTTGCTCCTCTGTCATTGTCCACGGCATTTATCCACCAAAATGTTCCTCCGTGCCTCAGATATGACAGACTTGCTTTAGTAACAGCACCAAGTGGTATAATTTCAATGCATTAGTGCACTGGCATTTCAAAGTGCTTTTGTCTAACTTCCCCCTAAACGCCTGCATGCTGTGTGTGCATCTGTAAAAAAGATGGCATGACTTGATGCAGCAGTATGTTCCATTCATTTACTCTATTAACATGTGATTCATTATTGCATCATTTACGCAGTTTAGTGGGTCTCTAAAGTCATAATACTTAGAGTGCACTAGTCGCTACAGGGATACTGGTTGCACATGGGAATGATGCACATGTTGGGTATAATGTGGTCTTACTTGACAACAAGAAAGAACTGCAGCTGAGAATGAGTGGGCTACACACAACACTGCACCAGCTCCTGCAGAGGCCACCATGCCGGCTTTATTAGTTTAGCGTCACAAGCTTTTCTCCATAGAGATTGGACATGTGGCAGGATGGAGGGGAAGTAATGCTTTGTTTTTCGTCTGTGCATACACGGACAAACAGGCGTGTGTGTGTCTGTCAGCCTTATTTTTGGCCTGTGTGCAGAAATTGGAATGGAGGAAGAATTTGTGCTTGTTTCGCAGACAGTATGTAGTTCTTTGCATTTATTTATGTATCTAAGGTTGTGTATGTGTGTGTGTGTGTGTGTATGTATGTATATATGTGTGTGTGATTTTGTGATCCCATAATTTCACAGCCAGTTGATGCAAAGACCTTGCAAAGTAATAGCCTGTGAGGACTGAAACAAAACAAATACTGCAATCCTTTAAATGGCAAGCTCCAAAAACAATGCTCTATAACATAGTCTGACCCGCTGACTTCTAATTATTCCAGTAGTTTTTAAAGACTTCATTTGAATTTTCTATAACCTAGAGGTTGTTTTCCAAGGATGTGGGGACCAATGCAGCACTCTTTTCAGATGCATATATCTTACGGGTAGAGACAAGGCACAAGGTGCACTTCTTCAGGCATGAACACCAAATAAGAGAAAAGGTGGGGTGGGTGTTGCAAAATTGAACAGCTGCAATAGTAAATAAGGTTTATGTGGCAAGGGGAGAGCAGTCTCTCATCGGTCACCACGGTAACTGTGAATGTTGTTGATCCCTTGGGGAAGAAGAGGCGTCTCTTTCTTCACACCAACACACTCACCTCCGATGCTCAAAAGCACTGTATCCAATTCTAATCTCATGTGTTAAACAAAGATTTCTTCAATAAGCAGTACAAGGCGTCAGTAGTTGATTTTTCTTTTCTTTTTTTTTTTTTTTTAACTATGCTCTGATGGAATACAACACACAAGCAAATGAGCTTCATGGGGTATAAGATTTGGTTGTTTACTGGGTGTCAACAAAACTAAGAGACCTTGATTCAAATGAGCTTTAAGCAGTCAAGCTGATAGTTAAACACATCATCATTGCCAGGAGAGCAGCAGTTGGGAGCCAGCAAACTATGTTCTTTTCAAGATGTTTGCCAAGAAACTAACTTTGGACTAAAATCACTTTTTTTTTTTTTTCTTGCTATGAATGAGAAACAGCAATTATTTTCAGTTTGCGATGTGTTTTATCATGTGTACAGTGTTATATTTTCAGAAAACACAGATGGAAAGAATGAACCGTTAAGATTTTGACACTGTTTGTTTCAATGACACCTTCTTTGCTGTTATTCTGCTCCTAATAATAAGTGATTGTGCTGCAGCGAGGAGCTCCTTTTGTTATGCATTATGAGTAAGAGGGGAAAATGTCTGAACCAAACTCAGCACAAAAAAAAAAAAAAAAAAAGATGAGATTCAAACTACTCTAAAAAACTTCGACTCCCACAGACAAATTTGACATAAAACTATGTGAAGTAGCTTTCATTCATTAAACGTAACAATGTTTTGGGGGATCAGAATTGACTGTCAAATCAGTGCAAGGGAGAGCTAAAGATACTAGCTAGTACAACTCCCCGAGGCGGAAACGAATGCTTCCCTTGTTTCGCTGTTGATCTCTCCCTGGTTGACATGTCCTGTTTTCCTCTCTGACTCGTTCCAATGCTAACAGGCTCATTTGAACCATTTCTACTGGGAGACATGGATGTAGTCATTTGAATAAAGTTGCTTGGACCAGACTCATGGTGGCATGCCTTCCTGTGCATTCAGGCCAATTCATGATTACCGTGCAGGGAGCCATTGTTGATTTCTCCACTATCCTTTTCATCCAAGACAAATCAACCTTTTAGTGAGACTGTGCTTTTGTACTTCATCTGCTGTTTGAAAAGACTACATGCTTATGGAAGTTACCTCAGTAAAATGAACCTATTATCTTGATTCAAGCCATTTTCACATTTTTAAGACACTTGTGTGATTGCTTGCTCTTAGTATTTCCTTTTGCTTTCTTTTTAATTGTATGAATTATGATATGAATGAGCTATCTAAGCTTAAAATGTCAGTTTTACAAAAGGACAGAACAACCTGACGATCCAGAATGCCTTGCAATGGCTGGCCCTAAAGAATGTCAGAAATGTGTTTCTACCTAAGTTTGCCTTTTTGGTCATATACAGAATATAGAAGCAGGAATTTATTGTGGTATGAACTTCTAGAACAACTACAGTTAACCTTTTAAGTGATTTATCACCATTTATTATAAATTATATGCACCATTTTGCATTTTTTTCAGTGGAAATCATATATTTTTCAATATTTAATTCTCTGATCATGTAGATGCTCCTAAAAGCTCAGAACAAAGATGCCCTGCCACACAAAAACTTGTATTTTTTTTTTTTTTTTAAATATGTTCAGTCCATAGGTGTTTGTGTTGAATTTAAAAATGAACTGCTACCTCCTCTGTCTGCTATTGCCACAAAAAAAAAAAAAAAAAAAAAAAAAAAAAAAAATACTATTCATGAGCTTGCCTGGATGAGACCACGCCCACAGAATTCATCTAGCTAAGGGACAGTTTTCCTATACAGCAAGCTGGGGTGCCATAAAGGGGGAGTAAACATGACAAATTTATGGGGCCCAGCTTTCCCGGGGGGCCCACAGAGCAGTGGAGGGGGCCCAGTGGATACAGGTTAGAATTTGTGAAAATTCCGTGTAAGGTTCGTCAAACAAGAGAGTCATAGAAGCTGAGAGTCGGACGTTCAAAGAATGTTAAGTTTCACTTTCAGTTTCCGCCAGTTCCTCTACCTGTTGCGTAGGGTAAAGGATGCTGGAAAGCCAGACTTTCAGTGGCTAGCTGTTAGCCATGCTATGGTAGAACTTCAGACATTACCACAAAAGTAATGAAATTTGTGTGGCAGGAGACCTTTAAAGTTGAGGGTTATTATATCAAACACATAAAAAAATTGAAGAAAAATTTACTTTTTCAGCAAAGATATCAATAAATGTAAAAACAAGTGTTTCCATCCACTGCCACTGATCCAACTCCATGGGTTTTACAGGTGAATCAATGTTGTAGAACACAGGTGTCAGACATGCAGCCCGGGGACCAAATCTGGCCTGCCAAAGGGTCCAATCTGGCCCATGGAATGAATTTGTGAAATGCAAAAATTACACTGAAGATATTAACAATCAGTGGTGTCAAAATCATTTTAATTCAGGTTCCACATACAGACACATACAGACCATTTAGATTTCAAGTGGGTCAGAACCAGTAAAATGCTATCATAATAACCTATAAATAATGGCAAACCCAAATTTTCTCATTTTTTTGGTGTAATACAAGTCATTAATAACTCAGTGACTTGCATGTGTATTTCATAAGTTGATTTGTCCTGTAAATTATTGTATCTTGAAACTGTATGATGTAACTGTTTGTTGTAACTATGTATTGTGTTTCATGCTGCCTCTTGGCCAGGACTCCCTTGGAAAAGAGGTTCTTAATCTCAATGGGATCTTTTTCTTGGTTTAATAAATACAATAAAATAAAATAAAATATAAATAAATAAATAAATATAAAAAAAGTACAATTACATGAAAATGTTTACATTACCAAACTATACTTTTACAAAAAATGTGAATAACCTGAGCAAATACAAACAAACGAGGCAGAATATTGTTAAAATTGCACTCGTTTTTCTTAAGACAATTCAAGTTGTTCGTGTTATTCAGATTTTTAAGGAAACTTTGCAGATGTAAACCTAATCATAATACAGTTTTACTTTTTTCACTGTTATTATTTTACTGGTCCAGCCCACTTAAGATCAAATTGGGCTGAATGTGGCCCGTGGACTAAAATGAGTTTGACACCCCTGTTGTAGAAGATGACGCTGTTTCCACGTTCACTACAGAGCCTCTGAACGCCCTAATGGGTCATATCTGATGACTGTGAAAAGATAAACTGTATTTTACACCAATTATTTATATGAAATGATAAGATTAGTGGATCAACAAATATTAAACAGTTTACATCAGTAGATGGTTTTGGTCAGTGGTGGATATTTGGGTTTTTATGGGTTAATGTTAAATTTTATCCTCAAACCAAGTAAACTAACAAAACTATAGTGAACACAAACAAAGCCTAATACCAATTATTCTCACATATATTCCTCTATTCTGGAAAAAAATAGAGGGAAAACAAAATTATATGATAATATCTGAGTGAAGTACATGGTCTGTAAGATATGAACGCATTCATTTTACATTTTACCTAGAGTTAAAATAGAACAAAAGGTAAAACTTGCATTTTGATAAAAACACACCTAAATGCTGTGTTGAATTAATTCCCTTAAATATAATGGAGCAAATGAATGTTTAAACTATCATGCAACAAATACCTTGACTATAATTCAACATTTCACAGATTATCATATTGTTTGTATAGCGGTCAAGGTAATATTTGTCATCAGGACTGCATCAACCATGTCTTTCAAGGTCAAAGCTCTAGGCTACACCTGTGCACTCAAGCCAAATGGTATGCAATTCATCACTATAATGATTCCTTTGAGAAAACCAGCCAATGCATTGATAAATTATTTATTATTAGTGGTAAAACAGAGGGCAAATGGAAGCCCACCATTTTGGGGCATCTGGTTGAAGGACATAAAAGAAGCCAGCTATTAGATACACTGGTGCATGTGCCTCTGGCCATGGTGTAATAAAAGTCTAGGTATTCTAAATATATGGTGGAGAAGCCGCAGGGTGAATTCAGTGTTCATTTTTGCTTATTTTGGGACTTCACCGTTCACCTGGACAGCAGGGATTAGACCTGTCCTGTCTTGGTTAGCTTAAATACTCAAAGTTGGCCTTCCACACGACAGCAAGGGTCAGGTTCTCTCAATTTTTACACATCATCTTAGAATCTAGGTGAAATCATTTATTTTAAAACTGCTGCTACATCACATATCCATCACTGAATTCCCTTAGGATTTAAAGTGATGACCCAGAGAAACCCAGAAGAGCTCAGACATTTTGAGGAATGCGAGTGCTACATTTTAATAAAAAATCACCAACTTTCAAGGTCATAAACTAATTTCTAAAAGCTTTTAAGGCTTCACTTTTGTTTTGCTCAATACCACAAACTTCAAGGATATTTCAAGCCTGTGGGGACGGTGGAATAATAATCTCCACTGTATTAAAATCATTTTAACAAAAAAAAAAAAAGAAAAACAGAACAAAACGTTCAAATAATGACAGTGTGTCCAAATAATTTGAGTCATTATTGGTGCAGCTCAAAGGCTGCAGTACTGTTCACAGATTCAGCTAAGTTTTCTTTTACACAGTGGAAGGCTGTACAAACTCTCACACTTAGCGAGCACATTAACTTACACACTCAACAAGGTCACTGGAGTGTACCTGGGCTTTCATTATTGATCTCAAACAAATTGCTGGAACAAATTTTTTAAGAGACTTCTAATTATGATGCAACCTTATAAATGTTTGCAAAAAAAAAAAAAAAAAAGGTACTGTATTTATATTAGCCTACTACAATAGTGTGGGCTGAAGTCATTAAGCCACTTCTGTTCCCTTAACTCTCTTCATTCTTTCGACTTCTGACTGTGGGGACATAAATAATGAAATAAAACCACCGTAAATAAAATTATGGCTTTTAATTCCGTTGCCTTTACTGCTCTGTTGTTGTCACTGTGAGGAGAGTAGTAATAGGCCAATCAAAGATAAAACGCACTATTCACATAATATAATGCTCTAGCTGTTGATAAAACCTATACAGACGCCTATTGCAGCATGCTCTACCCTGAGGAAACTTGGAAAAAATAAACTGCCTGGACAAAAAATAAAGTTCCACATGCAATTTTTCATGAGACTGCCTTTAACTTTGATTACAGAACACGTTCACATATGCATCCTTTATGCCAGGCAATGATTATGCAGTGCCACAATAAATGTCACAATATTTTTTTACGTCCATATTTGCATTCATTTTCCACCAGGATCTTGTATTAATGATGGGGGAGTCAGACTGTGTAAAGCGGGGGTGTCAAACATACAGCCAAAACCGGTCCAATCTGGCCGGTGGAATGAATTTGTACGATACAAGAATGAAACTGAAGATATTACACAATCAATAATTTTAGTCTTTTTTTAATCTCAAGTGAGTCAGACTGGTAAAATACTATCATGACAACTCTGTATTTTTCTCTGTTTTAGTGTAAAAAAGTAAAATTACATGAAAATGTGTGTATTTACAAAGTATCCTTTCACAAAAAATGTAAATAACCTGAATAAATATGAACAACCTGAAATGTCTTAGGATATATAAGTGCAATTTTAACAATATAATGCCTTTTACTAAATGTTTCGTGCATTTATAGATCCACTGTGATCTATATGTTGTACTGCACATGTGTAAATGATAAGCTGAGGCAGAATATTGATAAAAACTGTATTTTTTTTTCCAAAGCCATGACCACACTGAACTTTGCATTGAAAGCCCAAACAGTGAAAACATGATGTGCAATAATATTCATCTATTTACTTTTAAATGAAATATTTCACTTTTAATTGACTGACTGAAAAAAAAATATATTGTGCCTTGTGTGTTTTATGAATGTTTGTTGTTAAATGTTTTATGCATGAATGTTTTTTTAGAGTATCTTTTATGGAGGTGCACTCAAATTTCATTGTATGAAAATACAATGACAACAGAGTCTGTTATTCTTCGAATTGCACCCACTAAAAAAATAAAAATAAAGAAATTTCAGGTTGCTCATGGTTGTCCATGTTATTTACATTTTTTAAAGAATACTTTGTAGATGTCAGATTTCAGAATATAATTGTACTTTTTTCACATTATTTTACTGGTCTGACCCACTTGAGGTTATATTAAGCTGAATGTGGCCTCTGAACTACAGTGGGTTTGACAGCCCTGGTGTAAAGTGTCCTCTAGAACATCACAAATATCTCCATGGAGTTCAGGTCTGGACTCTGTGGTGGCCAATCCATGTGTGAAATCTGAGCCTGATGAATGGTGGCGTTGTCCAATCGTCACACTCTTTAGCAAATTGATGGTTGTTAAAGAAACAGGAAGCTACTCACTGGATCAGTTAGGGTTAAAGAACTTGTTGCCGGTTAAAACATTTATCGTTGCTGTAACCATCCAATGAAAGGATCTTAACAGATTGCTTTGTTAAATCCAGGTGGAGGTTTAGAAGAATGACTTGGAAGGTTGTTTTTTTTCCTGTATTTTTCTTTTTCATTACAACCTAACACACTGCATTTCTAAAACTACAAAGCTTGTTTTCATTCATCACAAATGACATGTAACCCTGACCAGTCACCCTTGGTACGAAAAGTACCTTCATCGAGTCAGAGTCAAAAACAGCGAGTATCAACTTCCCGTTCTCAAATTTTTGATGCTCAAGAACAGGGATGTCAAACTCATTTTATTTCAGGGGCCACATTCTGCCCAATTTGATCACAAGCGGTGCCAAACCATAAAAATAATAGCACAATAACCTATAAATAATGACAAACCCAAGTTTTTCTCTTTGTTTCAGTGCAATAAAAAACATTAAATGATGAAAATATTTACATTTCTTTGGGGTGGGACCTTTCTGTGTGGAGTTTGCATGTTCTCCCCATCTCTGCGTGGGTTCTCTACGGGTACTCTGGCTTCCTCCCACCATCCAAAGACATGCACTGATAGGTTAACTGGTTAATCTAAATTGCCTATAGGTGTGAATGTGAGAGTGGTTGGTTGTTTGTCTCTATATGTCAGCACTGCGATGAACTGGCGACATGTCCAGGGTGTAGTTAGGATAGGCTCCAGCGACCCTGGTGAAGATAAAGCAGGTTCAGATAATGACTGAATGGATTTACATTGATAAACTATCCTTTCACAGAAAAAATGTGAATAACCAGAAAAAAATGAAATTTATTATGGAAAAATAAGTGTAATTTTAACAATACAGGGTGGGGAAGCAAAATTTACAATATTTTGAGGCAGGGATTGAAAGACAGTGTATGACCAATTAGTTTATTGAAAGTCATGAGAATTTATTTGCCACAAGAAAATTGACATAATAGAAAATGTTTTTATTCTATGTGTCCTCCTTCTTTCTCAATAACTGCCTTCACACGCTTCCTGAAACTTGTGCAAGTGTTCCTCAAATATTCGGGTGACAACTTCTCCCATTCTTCTTTAATAGTATCTTCCAGACTTTCTCGTAATAGTTTTGCTCATAGTCATTCTCTTCTTTCCATTATAAACAGTCTTTATGGACACTCCGACTATTTTTGAAATCTCCTTTGGTGTGACGAGTGCATTCAGCAAATCACACACTCTTTGACGTTTGCTTTCCTGATTACTCATATGGGCAGAAGTTTCTGAAAAGGTATGGATAATAGTGTTAGGTATGATTATGACATCAATATATGTTTGGTTTCAAAACAATTGACGTAGTGCCTGCTGAGAAAAAACAACTAAATGTTCATTGTAAATTTTGCTTCCCCACCCTGTATTATGCCTCGACTTATCATTTGTACAAATGTATTAAACGTAATGTTACACAAACATTTGGTAACAGGCATAACATTGTTAAAATTTGGAATTAGAACTAAAATAAGAACAATTTCTACAATATTATGTGTCGGGTTATTACTAAAACAACTTATGGATCAGCCAGAATATTGTTAAAATTGCACTTAATTTTCAGGTTGTTCACATTTTATTGTTAATATGCTATTATTTTACTTTAGATCACATTGGTCTGAATGAAGCCCCTGAACTAAAACAAGTTCAACACCCTTGACTAGTAATATCTACAGTGTCATTTTTGCATTTCGCAAAATCATGCCGTGGGTCGGATTGGAACTTTTGGAAGGGCCGGTTTTGGCCCACGGGCTGCATATTTGACACCTGTGCTCTAGAAACACTTGGCAAACTTATTTTCACTGAAGAAATATTTTCTAGCCTTCTTTTTTTGGCCTCAACGACTGTACTACTGTAGTTTTTTTCTCTGGCATGACACAACAAAGCCACAGTGCAAATAATTGTATACCGGCAGAAGTGGCTGACATGCAGAGTTCCACTTGAGAAACCTCACTTCACTTCTGCCCTGAGGAAAATTTAGAGTGAAACTTTAGTTTGACCTGATTTAAGTGTGACTGAAACAAGAACAGTGCTCGGAGCCGCTCTTGAAAGTGACCTCTTCCCTTTCTCGTTATTTATTTTATTATCCTCTGTTGTGAAATTTGTTCTTGTACCCCTCCACAGGGAGGTCGGAGGTCAAAGTAGGGGGTCAGAAATAAATCCGTACCCCTGTTGGAGGGAAAGATTCAGTGTCTTACTCAAGATGCTTAAGCGGGGCAGGTTACAAGGCTGATTATAGGACCGCCCCTCACCGCTACGCCACCCTACCGACTGTAAAGCTTACAATGACCTTTTGGAATGTCATATCCCAAACACCACTACTGTGAGATAATGGTCTGCGCTGTCACAAAACCCGGTGACAAAAGAAAGAACGCACATCCGCCACGAGATATATACAATACGGTCAATAAACATGAGCTGGAAATCATGATGCAAAACCTCTTCTTGCCATAATCCGATCAATATTCAATCTGTCAATCCATCCTGGTCTAACAAGTCTATCAATATGCTGACACAGACAATGATCCAGACACCTGACCTTTTCCTGGGCTTAAATCCTGGCATGGGGGCTTGAGAGAGTTAGACAGTAGATCGCATTGTGACGCTGACAAAGACGAGATGAATGAAAATTTGAGTTTTATCAGCAGGGTCAGAAATTAACAGAGCTACCGGGGAGGAAAAAATATCCTTGAAAGTTCCAAAATAATGCTCAGGAAATTAAAACTAAAGGAGAAGAATATGCTCCCTTCCCTACGGTAATGGTTACGCTCTTTTTGTAATTCACCCCCTTTCACATTATATTCATTGAGCTGTCAAATATTCACATTTGAATGTTCTGTCTGGGTCGTTTGTGGTGATTTGTAGCAACATATAACAATGTGATTCTCTCCAGTGTGTCTTGTGAAAGAATAATGGAGCTGTTTTTTGATCAGAAAACAAGCGAGCCACAGAAAAGCCTGGAGAAAATATCACACCGTTATTGTTGATGTCATGGGGGTATTGTGATTTCAGATTGTACAAAGGGTGGCAAATTGAATGTTTAATTACACAACGTGCAGCGTAAATGAAAGCCGAAGATACACATTCGGTAGATTTTCTTGTTGCCAAGTACCCCGTTGAGGTGAATCCAAATAAAAACTCCTTATAGATTCTCATTTTCAGACTAATTCCATCACAAACAAGTAGATGGAAATAAACAGGAAATGAAAAAAAGGGGCACCAGGACAGTACCATGGATAATTTTCTCAGTTGTATTATTATCATTTTCTTTTTTAAACAACTGTATTTATCATTTTTCTATAACATTTCTTACCCAATTTGTGAACTTGCCCCCCCCACTCCCATCCAGGTGGCATCCCCACAAATACATCCATATAAACACGCATGTATTAAATGGGCAAATAGAACACCAAAAGAAAAAAAAAGAAATATAAACAAGGACAGAAAAAACAGACAGGAAAAAAAAAGGCTTAAACCAATTTGTGTTGATCATTCTGGTCATATCACCAACATTGTGGACCTCTGGCATAAGAAAAAAAAAAAAAAAAAAAAAAAAAAAAAAGTCCCAGCAGTCAGACTGTGGACATTGAGAAAAGTCGTCGTATTATTTTAAAGTTCACAGACATTACAACTGAGCATGATCAAAATGGTGTTAATAGGAGGCAGTCAGATAAAATGATCAGTGTAGGAGGGAAAACATAAAAGCCCAGAGGGATAACTGCAGCTCTGAGAGATAAAAAAAAAAAAAAAAAACACCAGTGATTTACTGTCACTTGTGAGGAAAACTGGTGCATCGTGCTCATCATTTCCTTTTATTTCTATCAGCACATAAGCCATTCTGATCACTGATTTACACCCGTGTGATCTGATTATTCAGATTTTTACAGCGACTTCTACCGCTGATCTCCTACTGAGGAAGACGCGTTAACACACACACACACACACACACACACACACACACACACACACACAAACACAGACGGATCATGTCTCAATACTTTAATCAATCCATAACACACCTGCGCACTAAATAAACAAATTAAAACGTGTTATGTTAAGGCGCATCAGGTATTGCAGGAAACTGGAAAGCTGTCGTTAACAAGGTTACACTATTTTAATGAATTTGTATGTTTTTCCAACCACAGCTACATGCAAGTCTAAAAATTAGTGCGCAATTAATTTCACTTGACTTTTTCTTTCTTTTTGCTGTTTTTTTTTTTTTTACCCTTAGGGCTCATCTGCTGTTTTAATGCAACTTGCTGAAATCTTTTCTCTGTCTGTTTTTTTTTTTTTTTCCTTTCTGACCTTGAACATGTCCACGTGACAATATTTCCTGCCACGTGTAGAATCAATGTTCTTTTAAAACTATTCATCCTTACTGTTCTTTTATATAACATTGAGAATCAACCTCTATGAACCCTTTGTATGCTCCTTCTCTATTTTTCACAGCACACCGAGGAACATGCTGTTGACAACACAATACAGCGCTTGCACATCTCCTGAATCCCCTGCAATACATTTGCAAAATAAAACCTACCTGACAATATAACCTCCAAGCAGTTAATATGAGGACACAAGGCCCATTTGAATACACTGCTTCAGTACCGTCAAACACACACACACATACACACACATATGCATCCTCGCAGGATCTCACAAACACACTGGAGGGCTCCGAGACAAATGCATGTAAATACCTGATATGACAGATCCAATCCTACTCGTGTAACATTAATAGGGATGGATAGGTAAAGGCCCAAACAAAATATTAATAAAGAGTTGTGGTTCTGAGAAGTGACGAGAGCTCTGGCATTAGACCCATTCATCTTTCACTTTGCTTTTTCTCCAGGCAATAATATTTCTCATCAATCAGCAAGTTAGGTGTCAAGTGAGAACAATTCAGCACAAAGTGAATGTCAAGCTCTCTTCACTGCCCATTTTCCAATCTGGCAAATGAATGGCTCTTTGATGCTGATGAATATGTATTGATAGAGTAAAGATGGTATGTGAGAGGGGCAGAGGACCTCACATGCTAATGTACAGGAGCCATTTTCCCTCAGTAAATGACAAAATAAAGGAGAGAGAAATGTGGAGAACGTAGACTTATACACAAAGCCTCTTAACTCGGATCTTTTTCCACATTGTCTCCACAGGCCTTTGTTTTATACACTAGAATCTAACAGTTGATCAGTTGAGTTCATTAGCGTTCCATAGCGCATATACTTATACATTCCAGATAGTATATATTGTGCTCATTAGCAACTATGGCCTGAAAGAGTCACATTCTCACTGTGATACACCAGGGATTACGTTATTGCTAAACTTTTACATTAGCAAAGCAGAGCTAGTTTGCATCTGCTTGATCGTCACTTTTTAATTATGTTTTAATGTTAACAATTAGTATTAAAGTAGAGTCAGCAAAACTTGATTGAAATCCTTTAAAAGCAGGACTGTACAAATGTTTTAATGTTAAGACTAATCTGATTAGAACAGGGGTCTCAAACTCATTTTCTTTCAGGAAAAGAAACGTTCAGCCCGATTTGATCTCAAGTGGGCCGGACCAGTAAAATAACAACATAATAACCGATAAATAATGACAACTCCAAATTTTTGTCTTTGTTTTAGTGTAAAAAAAAAAAAAAAATTAAATTATGAAAAAACTTACTTTTATAAACTATCCAAACAAAAAAGATGTGAATAACCTGAAAAAAATTGAAATTTCTTAAGAAAAATAAGTGCAATTTTAACAATATTATTCCTCAACTTATTTCTACATGTGCATTATGGATCAGAGCTACAAAGACCCTAAACACTTAGTAATAGGCAGAAAATTGTTAAAATTGTGCTTAATTTTCTTTAGACATTCAGGTTGTTCATATTTGTTCAGGTTATTTACATTTAATTGTTACAGTATAGTTTGTAAATGTAAATATTTTCGTAATTTATTGTTATTTTTTGCACTAAAACAAAGAAAAAAATTGAAGTTGTGAATTCAAGATTTTTTGCTTAATTCAAAAAATTTTTACTTAATGGAAACTTTTTTTTTTTTTTGCTTAATTCAAAATTTTCTTTCCTTAATTGAATTTTATTTATTTATTTATTTATTTATTTATTTATTTTTTGCTTAATTCAACATTTTTTCTTGAATTCAACATTTTTTTCCTGAATTCAAACTTTTTTCTTTTTTTTTTGGCTTGATTCAATTCAAGCCTGTGGAATTTTTGCACTGTGCAAAAACATCCCACGGGCCAAATTGGAACCTTTGGCATTTGGCCCCCAGGCCACATGTTTGAGACCCCTGGATTAACCCTTTCATGCATTAATTATGAGAACCTTAGTCTAGATTTTTGTGTCTTGGGTGTTTTTATTCCTCCTTAGGCATGAAAAAAATAATGTGATCCGAGTTTTTTTTTTTTTTTTTTTTTTTTTTTCATGGAGTTACAAAAATGTCCATGCATTTAATTTTTGAAGTAGAGAAATGTGTTTAAAACCCAATATCAGAAAGTGATATGAAAACAATGACAGAAAAACATTTTTAATGCTGCTAATCTGATGTTTTCTCACATTTTAACATATTCTAATGCTAGTTATTACTCACTTCATTGAAATAATATGCAAAAATAAACAAAAAAAAAAACCTCTTTTTGTCTTACAAATAACAATTGATTTACACTAAAACATGTCACTGGTGATCAGGTTTATCAAGAACAGCAAAGTTACAGTAATGGTATGAATGTCAGTGTATGAGATGATGCGTAAGCGTCCACTGTATTGGCTGACATGGAACTAAAACCCATGAATATACAAGGAAACGGCTTTGAATAACTGTCCACTGTAGTGACCAATATGCATGAATGGGTTAAAGAGAAAAACTGAACCATATTCATTTACTGTGGGGGATTTTCTCTGTTTTATTGGAGAAACATAGGTTAAAGCAGATGGGACACAGATTTTCCCACAGTCTGTATGTGTTGAATGTAATTCTTCAATATGCATTTATGCATTTTTTTTTTTTTGTTTTTTTTTGTGCTCGAGCAAAAACAGGGTTTAGAGTAATGAATTAAACCGCTTTAAAAATGAAAAAATAATAGCGTTAAGTAGGTTTTGAACTACAAGACACTAACACGCTGTCTGAATGACACACAGTCGTAACTTATGGACTGCCATCAGCACTTTGCAAAGCATATGAATTATTGTGCTGTTTACACATCAAGTCCTGACAAACATCAGTACTTTATTACCTAGGAAATTATTTGCAATCCATTTTTATGGTGCTTATGCTGTCTGATTAAGCTAAAAGCTGCTGTCAGTGGACAACGGCCACTAACATCTTCATATGCAGCCTCGCTCAAAAGCTTTCATCGTATATCTCCGCGCTAAGTCCTGTGCAATGCATTACCCTTTTTCTTATTAAAAAATCTCATCTTATTATATTCTGTGTTGATCCAGACATTGTGTGGCCATCAGTGATATATGATTTAAATAAAAGTGTAAGTATGTCTCTGAATAGTTGTAGGTTTAACCAGTTCATCCACACTTACCAGTATGTGCTATCATTTTTGTATTTGTATTTGAGAGATCATTTCTTGGCTGTCAGCAGCGCTCTGCACTCGTTTCACTCATCACTCAGAATCACATACATTGGGACACCAGGAGAGGATTGGTCATTTGATGCTGTCAGTCTCTTCATACACTGCTTGCTTATTTCTCTCCACCACTCGGCAGAATAGCAAAATAAGTGTCAGCAGTGAATGTGTTCCTCTAACCTGCCAGTCCACCTACCAATCCATCTCATCCATCCATCCATTCAGCCACGCAATTTATGTCACGCACAAAAAAGGAGGGGAGCATCTGACAGTGACATGCTGACCATCTGTTAGTCTATTAAAATGGAAAATGTGTGAGATAAAGTGGAAGTATTAAATTTTTTTTTTTTTTTCAAGTAATTTCGTATCAGCATGCAGCATTAAATAGGAACATCACAGTACGATGCCAATAACGTTTATCTACAGAACTGTGCAGAAGTCGCACCACCCTTAGCTTTGCTGTTTTTACAAGGTTGAAACGAACGCACGTGTTTATTTTTCATTCTCTTTTCTTCAGATACAATGAGGAAATACTGGGGATATTTGCACAGCCTTAAAGGACACATAAAAATGATCTAAATGGGTTCTAAAGGTTAAGGTTGCTATTTAGTGCGACCCCTGACCTTGTGACAAGAGGCAGCACAAACAGTTAGAAACACCTGACATATATTGGATGAAACCTGACACAAAACATCGGAAAATCTATGCAATAAATCTCATAGTGTCTGAATGAAAGGGTTACAGAGGTCATACTATATACTACCACTTTGGTTTATAGAAGCTATTTTTTCCCCCCTGAAACTTTAGTTTTTATTGTTGTACATACTTCTCATATATCCACACTGAGAAATGCATATAAACGCCTGGCCAAGCGAGTAACGGAGCGAGAAAGCACTGTGCAGCAATAGTAATCATCCCATATTGTTTTTAAAAATTAACCCTATAACGCCAAACATATCATATTTGATACATGAGTTTTGAAGCCCTCTAAATCCGCATTTTCTTGAAAAACCTGATGTATACAATTAGATACATGTAATACACTGATAATCCACCAGGGGGGAGGAATGTGTTCACCAGAGGCCTTTCCAGTGACACTACATATAGGAGCCAAAGAACACTAGCTGTATTTAGCGATAGGCAGCTGTGGCTCAGCCAAAAACCGAAGGGTTGGCGGTTCGAATCCCGCTCTGTCCTAGTCAGTCCGTTGTGTCCTTGGGCAAGGCACTTCACCCTCCCTGCCTCCAGTGCCACCCACTCTGGTGTATGAATGTTTGGTGGTGGTGGGAGGGGCTGTAGGCGCAAATTGGCAGCTACGCTTCTGTCAGCCTGTCCCAGGGCAGCTATGGCTACAAACGTAGTTTACCACCACCAGAGGGAGAATGTGAGAGTGAATGAATAATGGGTTAATAATGTAAAAGCGCTTTGGGTGTCTAGAAAAGCGCTACATAAATCCAATCCATTATTATTATTATTATTATTATTATCAGTATCATCATCAGTATCATCATCATTATTATTATTATTATTATTATTATTATCATAGGGTAATTATATTCTTGTTTATTCCAGTTCATGTTTAATATGCTTACATTCATGTTTATATTCATAACTATAGAATGTAGTTTACTTTAGGAGTGATATTGTGTTATGGATAAACTTATAAAAGGTTTGATTGGTTTAGAATTGCTTTGAGACTGGGTGCGACTGTCCCTTTAAGAGACCGCATGTTCATGCTGCAGCATGAGTGGAGGAGTCAGTGTCATGTTGGCGTTGAAGAGGAGGACTGAAGCGACGCAGTTTTTGTACCGTAGCTGTAACTTACCTGTAAAAGTTCTTAGTTATAATAAGGAAATATATTTTGAAAACTCCTGTACAAGGATTTCGCCCATGGAAGAAAATAAATGTTGTTTTTTCATCCTTTTACATTGGAGTACCATGGAGCTTTTTCTTTAGAACATAGTCTACAGCACGAGTAAAGAAAACTTCGCTCACTGAACCGTCAGCCCTCACACTACAAGATTATCATTAATAAGGAAGGAGGCAGAACTTTGCCAATTTTGAAAAGGAATTACCAATTTGTTAGACATGTTTGTGTTATATTATGTTTTTGTTTGTTCAGAAATAATAATATTTGAGCATTGAGACCCGAAATACTTTATATCTTGATAACAAGCAGCTTCATTAAGCACATTTGACAACCTCAGAGAGCCACTAATTCTATACCCAGGTGGTAGATGTTGAATATAAAGCATGTATTGATGGATATCCATATCATATTAACCCTATAACGCCAAATGTATCATATTTGATACATGAGTTTTGAAGCCCTCTACATGATCAGTGTGATATATATTAAAAAAAATAAAAATAAAAAACCTGATGTATACAATTAGATACATGCAATGTACAGATAATCCACTAGGGGGGAGGAATTCATTCACCAGACCTTTCCAGTGACACTACAAGATTGTCATTAATGAGGAAGAAGGCAGAACTTAGACAATCTTGAAATTGCTTGTTAGAAATGTTTGTGTTATATTATGTTTTTGTTTGTTCAAACATAATATTTGAGCACTGCGACCTGATGTATCAAATATGAAACAAAATTGAAACTCATACATGGAAATTGATATTTGGAAAAAAAAAAAAAGTAGAAAGGCACTTGGAGAGCGTAGACCTCCGCCGGGGCAGATCCGCCCCCCTCCCCACGATCACCACCAAAATTTAATCATTTGTTCCTTGTGCCAGTATCAACATTTCCTGAAATTTTCATCCAAATTCATCCATAACTTTTTGAGTTATCTTGCACACAGACAGACAGACAGACAAACAAACCAATGCCGGCAAAAGCATAACCTCCTTGGCGGAGGTAAAAATTTGGTTGTCCAGAAGGACCAATAAAGGCTCCAGTTTCAAAGAACTGGAATTTTCTGTCAATGATTTAATGGTTTAGGCTTTACAGGGATAATTTAGCAGCAACCATAACAGCTCAAACTGTGGGTCTAAGCAAGTACTTTAACAAGCCATTAAGGAATAATAAGCAAATATTTAATAAAAACATGAATTTATCATCACTGACCAAGTAACAGAGTGAGGAAAAATATACAGCAGTTATTCAAGGTTTGGAAAAAATACCAAAAAGTGCTGTTCCTCAAGGAAAGTGCAAATATTTAGCATACGACATTTTTCTTAATATATGAGAGTACATTATATCCAAAAATGAAACTGATATCACTTTTATTTTCATTTTAAAAAACATTAATTCATGGTAATGGAGTGAGAATCTTAAAGGTGAGGTATGTGTTCAGTGTCATGAACCACAATAAAAATTAAAGATTTTATTAAGATACTGACAAAATTATCAGTCTTTGGTCATATACAGTATGTTTCATTACTATATTTAAAGGAGTGATATTTTGCTTTTTTAAAATGGAAGTAAGCATTTTAAACATAAACTGTAAATGCTATGCTTGGGTCTGAATTTATCATTAATTAAACTCCACACACTATGACAAACTATGTCATACTCAGAGAAATGTTCGTCAGAAGTCTTGACCTTATATGTGCAAATGTCGTGACGTAACTAGTTATAGATGTAACAAATTAAGCAGGAATTGAAACTGATTGTAGAAGTCTATTTTATTTTTGCCAAAATGAATATAAATATAGCTTTGCAGCACCTGGAGGGTTCAAATTCAAACTTTTTGAACTATTAGGGTCCAAATACACAAATAAATGTACCAAAGACTAATAAAAGTGGGTTTAGCAAAATATGACCCCTTTAAAACAGGGGCGTCAAACTCATTTTACTTCAGGGGCCACATTCAGCCCAATATGACCTGAAGTGGGTCAGATCAGTAAAATAATAACAATGGAAACAAAGTAAAATTATATTATAATAATGTTTATGTTGACTAAGTTTCATTAAAAATATGAATAATATGAACAACCTGATATGTCTTAAGAAACGTAAGTGCAATTTTAACAATATTATACCTCTGTTTATGATTTACACATGCACATTGCATTACACATGCAAATACACAAAACATTTAGTAACAGGCAGAATACAAAATATTGATGAAATTGCACTTACATTTCAGGTTGTTCATATCTGTTCAGATTATTCACATCATTTGTGAAAGAATAGTTTGTTAATATAAACATTTTCATGTAATTTAACTTTAAACTGTCTCTGCTGTTTAGCTTTTTTTGTATATAATAAATAACATTCACAGTCATTATAGTATGTGATTATTATGAAATATAAGATGAGACACAGGCATATATTTTGAACATATTTATTTACACATTGCTATTTACATTCTAAATTTATGCTGTACACATTCATTTACAACCTTCATTGTTCTTAATTTACACTATTTTCTCATATATTTTCTTATAAATCCAGTTGTAACTCAGGTACTAAAATTAAATAAACACAGTTTCAGAAACTAGAGAAAAATGTCTTTCATGCTGACAAATCAAAAATATTGTTTGAGAGAAAAAAGACATTGACCCTGATGTTCACTTTCACTTGGCCTGGCCCATGTGTGCTTATTAGAAATGTACTAAACCAATAAACCTAATGTTGGCCTGGGACTTTAGCACAGTACTGTAATGTAGTTAAATCATTCAGATTCTGATTCTCATGCTGTTGTCAAAATGCAACAAACAAGATAAAGTGACAGGTAAAGATTGAGTATAATAATTTTAATTACATCAGAAAATACTTGCTCTGTCTTTCTAACGTGACCAGTGCTTTAGATGGCCCATTTAATTTGTCATTGTTTCAGTACGCTCAGCCAATTTTCATTAGGTTGAGGCTTCGTGGCCCTGGCCGACACGCTTACTAACACCCATTTCTTGTTGGCCGTCATGTCTGAGATGTAAGCATCTAGTTTGTATTCTCTCCCTCTGTCTCAGCCTCAGCCTTGCTTGCTCACTCGCTCAACCATGACAGACCAAATCCCTTGCTTTTCGCTCATCTTCTTCACTTAACTTTAATACTGTGAAAGAATAATTTGCATGTTTGAGATCAAGAGATAAAGGAGAAATTGCAAAAATCACATCATTGTCAATTTACCCCCAAATACCTACTGTTACCACTGACCAAGGAGTCATTTGTCCTTACTATTATATTATATGCACTATTGTCTGACAAACTGTGGAAAATATATGTAGTGATGACCAATAAGTGCATTCATTAAAATCTGGGTATATGGTTTCACAGAGGGGCACAGGTCAGTGTGCCTTATTGTGCTTAAATTTTAATGAGAATAATTTATGACAGTACAAATGGCATGTACACAGCTCCGACAGCGTCCACGTCTGTAAATAAGATCCCTACATAATTGTAAACTCTCCCACTGATCAGTGCAGCCAGTGTCATCGACCTCTTATGTTCAAAGATCACCATAGAAACGGTGTCTGATAAAAAAAAAACCTGAGTAAAAGAAATTGAATTATTATGGGTTGAGCATTAGCTCATTATTAAAGTCATACTATTGAGTTACTAAAGTTCGGGATCACTGCTTTGCATTTGGCAATTGCTTTTCTGAATGTTTAGAAGAATATTGTTACCAAGGGGTTATTGGTTACAATGCAAAATAACAAGTGTCAGAGATTCATTATTATCCAGGAAGAAAACGCTGCCAATTTAGGCATCCCCACACAAAGTGAACTATGAACTGAAAATGTTTTTAATGAGGAAGCAGTACACTATAGATACATGGTAATATTGAGTATTCAGAAGTCCAGCTCTCCAGTATTCCCCTCGGGTTAGAGCTGTTATAGGTGTGGGGTTGGCCATGTTTTGTGTTAGGCTGGAGTTGGTAATCCACAGCAACAGAAGGTTAAACTCACATTGTTCCAACGCATGCCCCTAACCTACTCCATAGTCTGTCAAAAGTCAATGTTAGAATTATATTTAACTTTAAGGTCTTCAGTTATGGTGCAAATAATAATGCAGACCAAAATCTACCTTTCACTGTAGCCACTTTCCAAAGGTGTATTTTAAAGCATCAACGTTCTCTTTAAAACAGACAAAATGAAGCAGAAATGTCCCATGGGAGATAAACTAATTCTACTGGGATTTTACTTAAAGCTGACAGAAGTCTAACAAATTTTGACTTATAACTGCACCTTGCATTTAGATGTCTTCTAAGCACAACTTATTGAAAAACAAAATGATTTTCAGCAGATTAAGCTTAACATTTAAGAGTTCTGTCTAATCCTAATCTGAAATGACTTTATTCACAAAGTGTATTCAAAAGTGGCTGTCACCAGCCTGAACCAAATACATCCATGATTTACAAGAGGTCAAAAATACCCTTAAACCATGGCCTAAAAAAGCAAAGGTTAATTAACTTTTCAAGGAAAAACAGAAGATGTGCATATTGCTCTGGTTTGGCGCTGTGCATATGCAGTTCTGTGCCGTAGGCATGCTAACAGGCAACTATCCTTGGTGCCTGGTACTTTTTTTTTTTTTTTTTGCACTAAGCATAGCGCATTGCAGCAAGCAAGGCCAGAGGCCAAGCAAATATTGCTCATCTAACCTATTCACATGAATTATAGAATAAATTCTTCATGAGCACAGCTGAGCTGCCTGATTTATAAATTTGATAGGTGGCTCTTGCAAGCAATATTATAGAGGTGGAAGTGCATCATTCATAACAAATAAAGTAATGGTCTTAGAATTTAAATAATTAAAGGTGCCATCATCTCAAAGTTCAGTTTTGTTTCCTCAGAGAACACTGAGTTATATTTTTCCAGGTGCAACTGTAATTGAAAAAATACCTCAAAGATTTTGTCAGAATAATACATTAGTGACATAAATTCTTGAAATGCTTTTATTGAAGGCAATAAATCAGTGTCAGCATCAAATACATGTAGGGGAAAGCCAGATAGTATGCCATCATCATATTTATATAGGGAACTAAAATTGCCTCATTCTTTGGAGTTCTAGGTGAGAAGAGATAGAATAGAAACCTTTCTCTCTTTCTCTGCTTCACTGGTTCAAGATAACCATTGTGGAGACCGATGCTTTTGAAATCACCCTGGTGGCCCTGTAAGACTACCAATACTGGGGAGTCTCTTGATTTAAGAGTTGACAGCTAGAGTGAATATAGCCCAGCCTCAGAGTCTCACTGAGCTCAGGAACTGACTGTGCATATCTGTAGCAAAGCTGACCACTTTTAAGGCTCATTACTCACCCAACAGTTGCACAGGGTTACTAATTATTTTTCTTTCAAAATATTTTAGTCTATTTCATTTACTATTAATTCCTGACTTAGGGTGTATGAACTGAATTGTGGTGTCTCAGAAATTATTAGCTGCTATTTAAACTGTCACACATTGATGTTTAACAACACTATTTGTACCTGGTAAAGTGTGTTTTGCGGATCAGCTCAGTGGGTGACATCTTCTTCCAGTCCCTTCAATGATTACTCCTATTGAGGTAGCACAGCTAAATGATGACATGGACGGAACACTGGACAGAACAGATACAATCATGTATGTCCTACTGTTTTCTATTAGTCTATATTTTACCCTTGAACATACATTGTACAAAGGTGCCCTCAGTGGCTCCATTCTCTGTGCATATCAAGGGACTGTGACCTGAATAGAGCTAAAGATATAACCCATGCTGGTAATCAGCCTTGAACATTTTCTTCTAAAATTGAAAAAAAAAGTTGAGTGTGGGGTGAAAAAAGCTCATTACACTGTTCTTATTTTATTACCCTTAAACTTTCTTAACTTCAAAGAACACAAAAAAATAAAAATAAAATATATAGATAAATGAGTAAATAAAACAGTCTCTTGTGTGTAAGTGTGAGTGTGCTGAAAAAAGCAGTGTTGTTTGGGACCCAACTTTAATAAATTCAAAAGCTGTTTTGTTGATATTCGTTCCATCGATGCCAAACCTCAACTAGGATGGCTAGGGACAAATGTCAGTGTGCCTCCAGTCCCTTTTTAATGAAAAACACAGCCCTGAAAGCCTATTATTACTTTGCAAAGTGTCTGACAAGATACTACAATGCTGCATATAGTGAATATGCATATTGTGAAATACTGCTACAATAACACACACACTTAGCTTTCACTGACCTATAAAGATATTATTCAGCTTAAACATCTTTGTGTGTGGTTGTATTGATGCTGCCCTGTATATGCACTTGAACACTGCCAATGTAAATAAACTTAATTGGATTATATGACTGCCTAATTTAATTTTTAATTAATTGTATTGTTTACAGATCTCAAATGACCCGGAGAATTTTAGGAAATGCCGGCACTGTGCGACTTGCTTCGCTGCGGAAAGTCGCGTTAATGACAAGCTCATGGTATGAGGCATCCACAGTACAAGCATGAAACGAAAAAGAGAAGGAGAGAGAGAGAGGGAGAGAGAGAGAGAGAGAGAGAGAGAGAGAGGGAGGATGTAATAAGCTTTTTAAGTGAAGGAATAAGGTTAGATTAGTTATGTAAGATTCCACTCTGTTTGTGTCATGTTTACAAAGTGCTGCAAATATCTACTGGAACACGGCGAATAGCAGGTAGGTATTTATATATGCACCCTCTATAAGTGTGCTCTGATGACTGCAAGAGAAAAGTTTGAGTAAAATGAAAACTTTGGGCTGAATCCACAAAGACTGGTTTGCACTCACTAATCGTCCAGGGAATTGTGCAGCACTTGCACCCACAATCTGCTCTGTTTTAAGAACCACAAAAGATTTTGCACCACTGATGTGCTGGAACAAACACACCTGTAAAGTTTTACATCTGTGTAATTTGACCTTGTTTAGTGTCAGTGTTTTTAGTTTTTCAGCTGCTTTTTTTTTTTTTTTTTTTTGCATTTCAGTACAGATTGGTCCACTGTAAAACCTGCAAAACAAACACCCTAAAAAGTGTGTCTTTGACTAGCAAAGATACACACACAGTGTTTTCCTCAATTACAAAACCAACTTTGATGCTTTTCTAGTATTTTGGATCTGTAACAAAACCTACTTAACCCATAAAGACCCAATGCTACTTTTACAGCATTTCCCAAATGAATTTTTCTCTTGATTTAACTATTCTTAAGCAATTTATCACCATTGATTGTAATATTATCCTGCTTATTTTGCATTTTTTTGCTGTATACATCAAGTATTTTCCTATATTTAATTTATGAATTATGTAGATGTTCATTAAAGCTCAGATTAAAGTTGAGGGTTATCAGAAACAGAGAAAACTGAAGAGTGATGTTTTCAGTAAAATATATCATTAACTGAACATAAACACAGTGTGTCCATCCACTGTCATTTATCAAACTCCATGGGTTTTACTGGTGAATTAATGTTCACTGTGGAGCCTCTGAACGTCCAAATGGGTCATATCTGATGACCATGAAAAGACGACAAACTGCATTTTACACCAATTATTTACATGTATTGATAGGATTAGTGGATCAACAGGTATTATGCAGCTTAGATCAGTAGATGGCTGTTTGGGTCTTTATGGGTTAAATATCCATGAAAAAAATGCTACAGCTATTAGCGTGTTGACGTGTGGGGAACCAAGGTTTCTAGATGTGGTAGATAATAAACATTCCTTTACTTTCTTTACTCTCTTGGTAAATTCCACTGGCATTTTCAGTTGAATAACCTCTCAGTTGGCATGTCCGTTTCTGCACATGAAATTTGACACCATGGCAACGTGGTCCTATTTTTTTATCTGTTGCTAGGTAACCCACTTCAATTCTATGATTGTGTGATTCTGGGCAAGGCTATTGTATTCCAAAATTACCAATATCTCCCAAAACATTAGTCCTATCAACTTGAAGTTTTCACTAGTCTCTTCTTTGACCAAAAATACAGAAGTATGACAAACTGCAGCAGTCACCTCTGTCCAGATTTTGTGCGATGTCTGAGACACACAGACAGAGTCCACTTCCCTTTTATAATATAGGATTCACATCTGGAATATGCTTAAATTAAATGATGTTACAATTCACTGAATGGATCTTGAATTTTGCAGAACTTTGTACTGAAACTTTGCACATTTATGCACAGGGCTCAACAACTTGTTAAGCCTTGGGCAATTTCCTTCCCAGTTGGAATCATTTCAATGTAATACAAAACAATAAATTAGGCAATAGCAGAAGTTTCATTCATGTAAAACCAAATTATGATCAGAACAGCAAAGATAAGACCAAATTTTTAATTATCTAACTTTTATTTTTTCACTGTTTTGGCTATTTTGGTAGAGATACTAGTACTGTTAGATCTGCTAAGTAGTATTAGCTTAGCGGTGTAAAGTTTGTCGCATTGGTCTGTGTGTTTATTATAATTATTCGTGCCTTTTCTGTTGTTGCCCCAAAGTTGTGGAACCAGTTGCCCTTAGTTGTTAGACAGGCTCAGTCTGTACCTGTCTTTAAATCACATCTAAAAACACAATTTTTCTCATTAGCTTTTAATCAGTGAGTGACATGTCTGTTTTTTTATGCTGTTCTTAACAGATTTTAATTTGTCTTTGTTTTTATGATGGTTGTATTTTGTTATTCTTAGCCTGCTTAACACCCTGTGCTATCACTAGTTTTATTTACTTATTTAATCCCTTGTTTTATGTTTGGTGTACAGCACTTTGGCCTGCTGTAAAGTTCTTAAAGTGGTTTATAAATAAAGTTGGTATGGTATGGTATGGTATGGTATGGTATGGTATGGTATGGTATGGTATTCATCACACAGCAGTCTCTTCTGGTTACATGGAGTCGCGGAAAAAATTATTAGACCATCAAAAGTCATTAAAAACAATGTTTATGCAATCCAGTACTAACTCCTGTGTGTATCATGTGACTAAAACAGACAGAAAAGAAAACATGGAATGCCTAAAAGCACTGTTTTTGTCAGTACAATGCCATAGCTATTGATGTAAGAACTGAAGTGATTTTGGTTATTATCAAGAAAACATGGAAAATGACTAGATATCAGCTCTGAAATTAAACTGTTATGAGCTATTTTTGTTGCTATCATTCCCTTTGTCCAAACAAATGTACCTTTAGTTGTACCAGGCATTAAAATGAACAAGAAATTGAAAAAAAAACAAGGGGTGGTCTAATATTTTTTTCCGCAACCAAATGTGTATTACTGCAACTGTTACACTGCATTACCATGGCAACACCAATGGAACTGTGACAACAAACAGATCACTCAGGTTCTGTCATTAATATACAATATGTTCTGCAATTGTTTCACAGTATTGCATGCTAATAAAGTAAAGTGTTTGTAATAAAGCAGTCTGATCTCCACATGTGCTTTGTATATATGAGTTTTCGGCACCAACTAAAATGCGCTAGTCTTCTGTGAATTAGCTTTTTTTGTTTTTTTTTTTTTAACATCATTACTTCAAGGTTCAAGGTTCACTTTATTGTCATTACATGTAGTGCATACATGAAACGAAATCAGTACTCAGGTCCAGCAATGTACATGGTAAAATCCTATAAAATGAATCCTATATTAACCCATAAAGACCCAGTGTGACTTTTGCTGCAGTTCTAAAAGGAATTTTTCTCTCTCTTTAACCTTTCTTAGGTGATTTATTACCATTTATAATAATATTATCCTCTGATTTTGCATTTCTTCCATACAAATCAGGTATTTTCCCATATTGAATTTACTGGTCATGTAGATGTCATAATGTCAAAAACAGAGAAAAATTAACAAAATGTGACTTTTTCAACAAAATTTATCATTAACTGAACATAAACCCAGTGTGTCCATCCACTGTCATGCACTCTATGGGTTTTACTGGTGAATCAATGTTGTAGAAGATGACGGTGTTTCCACAGTAACTACAGAGCCTCTGAACGTCCAAATGGGTCACATCTGATGACCATGAAAAGATGACAAACTGTATTTTACACCAATTATTTACATGGATTGATAGGATTTGTTGATTCAGAAGTTATTAAGCATTTTATTTTGGTGGATGAATTTGGTCGCCAGTGGTTGTTTGGGTCTTTATGGGTTAAAGATAATAATAAAATCTGATAATAACAGTAAAAATCTAAAAAATAATAATGAATAAATATACATACATAAATACTACAGTGCAGGATTAAAAAAATTAGCAGCATGTTAAACCAGAATAAAAACAGCAGTGTATTTCAGCAGCAGCAGGATCAACTTATTCATATACACCCTATATTTTTGTCTCATTTGCACTCACAAAAGCCTCTCAATCTTTTTTGATTCTGGCCTTTTGTTTTGTTTAATGGTCGACAATCTGACTTTTTCTGATATTAACTACTGATTGGATTTGTTTGAGTAGTGTGTGTAAGGCATGTAATGCAAACTAATTTCATAAAGCCTGGCAGATATCAGGGGCAAAGCAAAAGTTAATATGTCCAAATCAAGAATATCTTATCACAGACTAATACAATAGTCGGTGCCAAACATAACACACTGATCTTGGTACCTCATGTCCATATCTGACCAGTAAAGCTTCAAAGCTCCTTGAAAAAAAAAAAAAAAAGCATAATAAAGGAATGTCTTGACTTAATATGTAATACTTTTCATCATGTTCGTACAGCGAACCACTGAGATACTGAATCAGCCTGTGTAGAAATATTTAATTATGATTGTAAACAGTGAGAGGGTCACTTCCTTCATAACCCCTTTATACAGATATGAAAACCAAAATATATTAAATTTAGTCCGTCGAAATGAATGCACCTGTGAAAGAGTCACCGTAATTATACTGTGGAACTTTCAAGGTCTTTAGAAATGCATTAGTGTTGTTTATTTCTAATCCACGGTCGCTGCAAATAAAGAACTAACGCTTGTATTTCTAAAACAATGTGGTTTATAAAGGTAGTCCGGGATACTACAAATCTCATTGCATTCATTAGTCATTGAGTCACCGCTATTGATCAGCAACCCTATTAACACCCTGCAGGAATACTGTGGTCAGTTTGGGGTGAGGAAGCAGAAGAAAGCTTGATGCAAAGTATGTTGTTTGCAGCTGTTACCACTGATCTTTCTGTTCATCTGTTGTCCACTTCCAATCGTTACCAAAAGACCTAGATTTAATGCCGTGATAGTAGTTAGGACTGATTGACAGATGGAAACAAACAGACTTTGCAGCATAATAACCTAGGATTATCCTTGTCTGAAAAAGCACAGAGAATATGTCTTGAATATGAATATGCTTTGGCAATCTGTTCAATTCTTCATGAAAAACAACAGTGAAAATATCTGTCGAATTTGTTTCAGTTCCACATCTTTTTTTTTTTTTTTTTTTCTTTGGTCATGGACATATGGACATACTCATTACATACCACTTGACCTCTCTGACCCCACAACTCCCCCTCCCTGTTTACACCCCTGCACACACTTTTACACACATGAGAGGAACAGAAAGTGACATTTTCCAGCAAGCTTTGTTACCCATCAGTCATTGTTAGTGTGTGTCACGGAGAAAAAAAGCCCTCAGAGCGCTTAGGGAGACTAAGCTGGAGACAGGAGGGGAACAGGCCAGAGCAGGGCTTTTAGTGTGTGGAAGGTTTTAGGATCCAGGCTGGATTTAGTACGTGATGAATGAGCATACGCACATCAATCTGCCTGACTGATCGGACTAAAAAAATGTTACCAATTAAAACGTAGATCAACATGCTTTATAAATAGGAGAAATGTCGAAAACATTTTGAAATCTTTGACCAACGAGTGAAGAATCTTTGTTTAAAGGGGTCATATTTTGTTTTTTTTAAATGGAATTATGCATTTTAAAACATTTCCCTGTGGTCTGTATAAACTGTAAATGCTCTGCTTGGGTCTGAATTCTTCATTAATTCAACTCCACAGGTCCATCTTCAACTCTATTGCTGAGTAATGACACCAGAAAGGTCGTTTTGAGCGCTGGCCCTTTAAATGCAAATGAGCCACTTCAAGCCCCACCCCCTCCAGGTTGTTGACCATGCTGCTCTATCCCGTTTCTCCGTACTCAATGGAAGTCTTGACCTTGTATGTGCAAATGTTGTGATGTAACTAGTTACTGACGCAATAATTAAGAAATTAAAACAGGTCGTAGAAATCCATTCAATAGCTTTGCAGCACCTGGAGGGTTCAAATTTAAACCTTTTTACTTATAAGGGTCCAAATTTAAGCCCGACCGATATGGGATTTTTGGGGCCAATGCCGATACCGATATTGGGGGCTAAAAAAAGCCAATATCCGATATTGGCCGATAACCAATATATTGGACGATATATGAAATAAGAACACTGATCTACACAGGATATAAAAATCTTATATTAGATAATTGTGGACAGGTGGATAAACAGTTGCATAAATCTTTGTTTATCTCACAAATATAATTGACACAACTTTCAAATGCAAACTATGCAATCACAAAAATAATTACAGCAAAAAATATTACTTACCACACAATTATGTTTTCACTCACAAATTTTGATGTGTCTGCCTCACGGCACTACAACTTCTTATGTGGACTAAGGACTAAACTGAGCATGTGCAGAGTGAATTAGGTGAGTCCTAAGTTGTTCCTGTTTGGAGCAATTGCAAGAGTTACAATTGACCCGTGTTACAACTGTCCCCAGTCTCCCCTACACTATTAACACCCAGGCCTGCTGGCAGAATGAAACTGTGAGGTAGACAGGAAGTGCACGGACATGGGTGTGTGTGGGGGGGTGAATACTTCACAAGACGAGGGGGGGTTCCGTGATTTTCGGAGCGCGGGGGGTGGGGGGGTAGCGGTCCATGCTTGTCAGACCGAGCGGTAGCGATCCGTGATTTTCAACAGGGTGGGGGTGGGGAATAAGCAGTCCATCCTTGTCAGAGCACATGACCGGGGGGGGGGGGGGCGGTATAGCTCCATGATTATGTGATTGTGTGTGTGGGGGGGTGATAGGTTCATTGCTCGAGCAGGAATGAAAGTGAAACTAAGTCGCTTTAAAGTTCCTCTTATTCTCTGGGCAGCACACATACACACACACACACACACACACACACACACACACACACAGGAGCAGCGAGCTACAGAATCTCCGCACAGCAAAACAAAAGTTAATATATTGGCTACATATATTAATATATTGGCCCGATTAATTGGCCGGCCGTTTAATTGGTCAGGCTCTAGTCCAAATACACAAATAAATGTACCAAAGACTAATAAAAGTAGGTTTAGCAAAATATGACCCCTTTAAAACAGGGGTGTCAAACTCATTTTAGGTCAGGGGCCACATTCAGCCCAATATGACCTGAAATGGGCGGGATCAGTAAAATAATAACAGCAGAAAAAAGTAAAATTATAATATAATAATGTTTACGTCCACAAAGTTTCATTAAAAGGTGAATAACATGAACAACCTGAAATGTCTTAAGAAATATAAGTGCAATTTTAACCATATTATGCCACTGTGTTTATAATTTACACATGTACATTAAGTTCACAGTGGATCTACAAATACACAAAACATTTAGTAACAGGCAGAATATTGGTGAAATTGTACTAGCTTCTCTTAAGACATTTCAAGTTGTTCATATTTGTTCAGATTATTCACATTATTTGTGAAAGGATAGTTTGTTAATATAAACATTTTCATGTAATTTTACTTTTTTTATACTAAAACAAAGAAAGAAATTGAAATTGTCATTAGTTATAAGTTATTATAATAGTATTTTACTGGTCTGGTCCACTTCAGATCAAATTGGTCTGTATGTGGAACCTGGACTAAAATGATTTTGGCATCCTTGATCGTTAATATCTTCAGTGGAATTTTTGCATTTCACAAATTCGTCCCACAGGATTGGACCCTTTGGTGGGCCGGTTTTGTCCCGCAGGCTGTATGTTTGACACTTTGCTTTAAAATGAATTATTCTGCAAAATTGAAGACTTTGCAAAGCTGTAGAGGTTCATGTAAAACTAAACTGTGGCTCCTGTTATTACATTTGTCATTTGTTAAATACATAAACAAATCTGGTTGTCTTGTGCACTTTGTATTTCCTCAAATCTTGACCCTGGCCTTTATTTACATGACCTGCAAAAGATACCAGGCCTTTATATTAACCCTTTCATGCACGAATTATGAGAACTTTAATCAATATTTTTTTCCTGAGTGTTTTTATTCCTCTTTAGGCATGAAAAAAACAATGCGATTGAAAAATTTCTTATGAAAAATAAATACAAAAAAAAGTAAAAATAAATTAATTAATTAATTAAAAAAAAAATAGTAATAATAATTTAAAAAATTTCTTAGGAACCTATTTTTCATGAAGTTGCAAAAATGTCCACTCAGCTGGACAACATGCATTTAATTTTTGAAGCGAAGAAACATGCATTTACTGATAATTGCGTGAAAACTATAACTATTACACTCAGGGGAGATCTACACAATGTTATCAATTCATGTCAGAAAGGATATGTAATGTCTTAAAACTTTAATAAAGAAATGTGTAAAAAAACAAAAAACAAAAACAAAATCTATAAATATACAAGAGAACAGCTATAGAATAAGTGTCCACTGTAGTGACCAGTATACATGAAAGGGTTAATATAAACTAAACATATTTACATGCACTTTAAATATTTACTACAAATACAATCATTAATAAATGTGATAATATCTTCTAATCATGATAGTCTGTATTAATTAATTAATTACAATAATATTTTATTTTCTCCATTCTTCTATATTATAACTAGATATTCACATATTCAGATAATGTTCTATATTTTGTTATCATAGTAGATTTATACATCCGTTTAAAGACACAAATTGAAGAAGGTTCCGTACAAATTTGGTGGTGAAATAGCATATGGTAAACAGCTGAATATCAACCCACTCCCTCCCATACGATGGCTATAAAAACTGTAAAAGGCCCTCATTTGAGCCAGTGTTTGTTTCGTCCCCTTTGGGTGTTTAGTTAAGGTGATATTAACTCTGGTCCACATTAATGTTGGATGCCACCCAATATAAAAACAGAAGGAAAAAAAAGGAAAGGAAGAGGAAATGTCTCATTTTAACACAACAAAAACACACACTAATGAAAACATGAATATTATACCCGATTTCTAGATCCTTTAAAATTCACTAGACCTTTAGGATTTCTGTACAAATGAGGTGAAACAATGCAGTACTGTATTCCTGCAAATATATGTGGGAGCTGATGCGGAGATTGACACGAACAAAATAAAAACTGGTTCTCATTTACAGACTGGGTAAAAAAAAACTAAAATGAATAAACTACTGATGTCTGTCATGTAATGTGTTGCCAGTTAAGTACTGTACACCTCTGCAAGTTGAATTTAATACATCCATCAGTATATCAGACTATTGTTCAACATCTGTTAAGTAAAAAGAATAGATTCTATCCACAGAAACACTGCAGGGCTTTGGATACAAACACTGGAAACGAAAAAAAAAAACAGGTGTCATATTTAATACAAACTTTTCCATGTATAAAACAGAGGGAGTTAGGAATAAAAGTCTGCCTCTAATATTTGTCTTATTAACTCTTTAAAACCTGACGTATCATCGCTGACACACCCTGCACATGTGCATTTTGGACGGCTGTAACTCTTTCACTGTTTGTGCAACTGGAAAAATTCCACCGGTTTCTGAGACCTGAGATGTTGTGCTTTACAGGCTTTATTGGGCCATTCTGGTAATTTCACTCATGTCTGTACTAGAAGCTGGAGAAGAAGTCAGTTTAGCAATATGTTTACATGCAGAAAATTGTACATGATGGCTAGATTTTGAAAGTTCTAAGTGCTCTGGAAAAATGGGCAAAATGACTCATTCACAGCATATTTTCTAACCTTTTTAAAGTCAATGGTTCTTTGTTACCAGATGATTCTATGTGCTCGAAATAAAACCATACTAACTAACTAACTTACTTACTTTTAACTCTGTAAAGCCTGAACCATTAAATCATTGACAGAAAATTCCAGTTCTTTGAAACTGGAGCCTTTATTGGTCCTTCTGGACAACCAAATACAATGTTTTTCAAATATAAATTTCCATGTATGAGTTTCATTTTTGTATCATATTTGATACATCGGGTCTCGAATGCTCAAATAGTATTATTGTTGAACAAACAAAAACATAATATCACACAAACCTGTCTAACAAATTGGTAATTCCTTTTCAAAATTGTCTACGTTCTGCCTCCTTCCTCATTAATGACAGTCTTGTAGTGTCACTGGAAAGGCCTCTGGTGAATGAATTCCTCCCCCCTGGTGGATTATCTGTGTATTGCATGTATCTAATTGTATACATCAGGTTGTTTTGTTTTGTTTTTTTTAATATACAGTCTACTCTCGTTAAACCGCCCGCCGTTATACCGCCATTTTCGCTCACCGCCGACCAAAACCATTGCACAAAAATCCCCAATGCATTATTCCATTAGCTACCGCCATTTCCGCCTATCGCCATCCGCCAGCCCAGTTCCATGCACAAACAACACTTATACCATTGATTTCCCGACCGTTATACCGCCAGCGTGATTGCCATCGAGTACACATAAATTTTAACAATGCACTGAAACAAACGCACCAGACGCTGATCGCGACAAGCTACGAGTAGGTCTACGGAATGACCACCGTTCATTTATCGCAGAACACTCAGTAGGTCAGGGTGTCGGGAAGAGGACGTGGGATTAAGCCAAAGCCTCAAGATGATGGGGTGTCATTTCCCGACACGGTATAATAATGCTTAAAATGTTTCCCCACTTTAAATGATCCCTTACAACATAACAGAATCAAGATTCATTTAGAAACGCAATTAGAACGGGTTAACGGAGGCAGCATAGACATCATATAGTAAAGACATGCACATTATGGACGCAACCCGTTGTAACGCCATTTTCGCTATACCGCCAATTTGGCCGTGAACGGAAGTTGGCGGTATAACGAGAGTAGACTGTACATATATCACACTGATCATGTAGAGGGCTTCAAAACTCATGTATCAAATATGATACATTTGGCGTTATAGGGTTAATATGATATGGATATCCATCAATACATGCTGTATATTCAACATCTACCACCTGGGTATAGAATTAGTGGCTCCCTGAGGTTGTCAAATGTGCTTAATGAAGCTGCTTGTTATCAAGACATAAACTATTTTGGTTTATTCCTACTTTTTCACAGCCCCCAGAGTATAATTTTAAAAATTTCATGAGACGTAGCATATCTTGTTTAGTGTAATTAGCGTTTCCACTAAAACAGATGTAATGCATGTGCCCTTAAATAGAGCAGAACGGCTCTCTGACCCCTCAAAGACCACAGTTCTCTCCCCACTTTGTTAACATGAACAGCAGGTTTTCGCTCTCAAACAGCGGTGGGCTAATATTGCCAAGTAACTGTCAGCAAATATTGGCAGGTTGATTGCCCTGATAGCCTCTTGCTTGCTTGCTCTTTTCTGAGGCAGTCACTCAGCTCATTTCACATGTGTATATAGATGAAGCAGAGCAAAAACTGGCATGCAGAGAAATGAAGAGCATTGTTTAGAAGCTGAAAAGGGGAAGGGGGGGAGAAAACATGACAAAAAAAGAGAGAAAACATGACAAAAAAAAATGAAAAACATGCTTCAAAGATGAGGTTGACTGGTAGGTGGGTGTCTACAGATACGGTCACAGATCTAATCCTCTACCTCATATGGGGATTTGAACTGTGTAGTTGTTTACAAAATGACAACGGAGCATAAACACGATATAGAATTTTATTAATGTCACAATAAAATATAGCGGCTGACAGCTAACGCAGCCAGGAGTTAGCAAAAGATGATTGATGTTATACTTACAAAGGCACATAAACACTAATGCACAATAAGTTCCCTGTTGTTTTAACAGATTTTCTTGATAAACACGAACTTAAAATGACAAACTGACCTGTATGATATAAGCCTGAACAGACTTACACTATAATGAAACAATACATGTTCTCTGGATGTAGATATTCACCGGGGAAAGCTTTGACATATTAACAACTTTAAATGACTTTGACATGTTTGGCAACACAACAGCACACAGTGAGTGCTTCATAATACACGACTGTTTTATAAAATGAGAAGAAACATCCAGAAATGACTTTTACCCTGCAAAAAAAAAGGAATATTTGACTTAGATTTATCTTGAAAGATCATTTTTTACATTTATTTACTTATTGAGACTTATTATTGTTAAGATTATTTGACTTGTTCCAAAAATTTTAATCTTGAGCTACTCCACTTAGATATTAAAACTAATTTGAAGTAATATTTGTAACAAAACAAGCTCTGTTGTTGGTGGATGAGTATGGTGGACAGAGTAACTGTTTGGCCTCAAGAAATGTTTACTTGTATTGCGCAGGTTTGCTGATACATCTATTGAGTCATGACATCTTCATAATGTCATCAACATCCTGTATGCCATTTACCTCTGACAGTTCGAACAATTACCAGATGTTGCACATTTAACAAATATATATTTTTCTCTTAGTAATAGTAGTTGATGTTTTTATATTTTTATGTTCGTCTCTTGTGGCAGATAAAATTATTATTGTACAGGGAAACTTTTTTTTTTTTTTTAACCATACACATGACAATAAACACTTTGAATCTTTGAATCTTGAATGGGACCATACATACAGTCACAGAAAAAAATTATTAGATCATCAAAAGTCACTAAAAACAATGGTTATGCAAGTAAGTCCTAACTCCTGTGTGTATCATGTGACTAAAACAGACAGAAAAGAAAACATGGAATGCCTAAAAGCACTGTTTTTGTCAGTACAATGCCATAGCGATTGATGTAAGAACTGAAGCGATTTTGGTTATTATCAAAAAAACATGGAAAATGGTTAGATATCAGCTCTGAAATTAAACTCTTTTGAGCTGTTTTTGTTGTTATCATTGTATTTGTCCAAACAAATGTAGCTTTAGTTGTACCACGTATTAAAATTAACAAGAAATTGAAGAAAACAATGGTGGTCTGATAATGTTTTCTGCGACTGTAATATATTTATAAGACCATATACAGGGTGGGGAAGTAAAATTTACAATATTTTGAGGCAGGGATTGAAAGACAGTGTGTGACCAATTAGTTTATTGAAAGCCATGAGAATTTATTTGCCACAAGAAAATTGACATAATAGAAAATGTTTTTATTCTATGTGTCCTCCTTCTTTCTCAATAACTGCCTTCACACGCTTCCTGAAACTTGCGCAAGTGTTCCTCAAATATTCGGGTGACAACTTCTCCCATTCTTCTTTAATAGTATCTTCCAGACTTTCTCGTAATAGTTTTGCTCATAGTCATTCTCTTCTTTCCATTATAAACAGTCTTTATGGACACTCCAACTATTTTTGAAATCTCCTTTGGTGTGACGAGTGCATTCAGCAAATCACACACTCTTTGACGTTTGCTTTCCTGATTACTCATATGGGCAAAAGTTTCTGAAAAGGTATGGATAATAGTGTTAGGTATGATTATGACGTCAATATATGTTTGGTTTCAAAACAATTGACGTAGTGCCTGCTGAGAAAAAACAACTAAATGTTCATTGTAAATTTTGCTTCCCCACCCTGTATATATTTAAGCATAGGTTAAAAAAAAAAAAAAGAAAAGTGACTATGAAGACTTGAAACAGGTATACTCTGCTTAAGATAAGATAATCCCTAGATAATATTTTCTTATTTTAAGAAAACTTATTTTTTACTGCACTGGCAGATCATTTTACTCAAAATAAGACATTTCAAATTCAATGAGTTGAATTTTCTCCTTTTTCTAAAGAATCAGAATCAGAATAGCTTTTATTATCATTTGACAGCACAGAGTACACCAAACGAAATTACAATCAATCTTTTTTCCAGTGTATTTGAGATGATTACAGGGTGAGTTGTTTATATGGATACCTATGCAAGAAAAACAGTGGATATTCATGTTATTGAATTAAATCTTAAATCAGACGCAAGGAAAATTTAAGGGTTCCAGACATTCACTGCATCAATATATGTACCGCGTTTCACAAGACTGATGTCTCCGTTGGTGAGTTGTCGTTTTCACTCACTTATGCACACTCACAGATGGACACGAGTGAAAACAATGCTCTCTTTGCCTCCGGTGCACAGGGTACTAACGGCAGAATCTTTGTCAATCTGTTCATTCTGTCAGTGTTGTCAGCACTGAGATACAATTCCAATCTGCACTTACAGGGTGGGGAAGCAAAATTTACAATGAACATTTAGTTGTTTTTTCTCAGCAGGCACTACGTCAATTGTTTTGAAACCAAACATATATTGATGTCATAATCATACCTAACACTATTATCCATACCTTTTCAGAAACTTTTGCCCATATGAGTAATCAGGAAAGCAAACGTCAAAGAGTGTGTGATTTGCTGAATGCACTCGTCACACCAAAGGAGATTTCAAAAATAGTTGGAGTGTCCATAAAGACTGTTTATAATGGAAAGAAGAGAATGACTATGAGCAAAACTATTACGACAAAGTCTGGAAGATACTATTAACCCTTTCATGCATAGTGGTCACTACAGTGGACAGCTGTTTAAAGGGGTTCTCTTATTTTTTATGGATGTTGTTGTTTTAGTTCCATATCAGCCAACACAGTGGACGCTTATGTATCATCTCATACACTGTAATTCATACCATTACTGTAAATTTGCTGTTCTAGATAAATCTGATCTGCAGTAACATGTTTGACTGTTAAAAAAAAAACAACAAAAAAAAAAACTAATTGTTATTAAACTGTAATTAACAGTTTTTTTCCCCCATATTATCTATATACAGGTATTGTTAAAATGTGAGAAAACATCAAATTGGCAGCATTAAAAATGTTTTTACCTCATAGTATTTTAGTAAATACATGTTTCTTTGCCTCTAAAATTAAATGCATGATGTCCAGCTGAGTGGACATTTTTGTAATTCCATGAAAAATAGGTTCATTAAAAAAATTTAATCATATTGTTTTTTTGTTTTTTTTCATGCCTATAGAGGAATAAAAACACTCAAGAAAAAAATCTTGACTGAGGTTCTCATAATTTGTGCATGAAAGGGTTAAAGAAGAATGGGAGAAGTTGTCACCCGAATATTTGAGGAACACTTGCGCAAGTTTCAGGAAGCGTGTGAAGGCAGTTATTGAGAAAGAAGGAGGACACATAGAATAAAAACATTTTCTATTATGTCAATTTTCTTGTGGCAAATAAATTCTCATGACTTTCAATAAACTAATTGGTCATACACTGTCTTTCAATCCCTGCCTCAAAATATTGTAAATTTTGCTTCCCCACCCTGTATATCATCCCAAAGTTAAACTTGGTGACGGCGATATATTTATGGTCGGGTCCTTTCTTCCAAAATGAATGACTATCCTTAAGTTATTCAGAACAGTGTATTCGCTCAGGGCATGTTATAATGTAGAATATGTTCTACAGTCCATGCATATGCACAGTGCAATAACGGTAATGAAAATGAAGATAATAGTCCAATTGTGTATGAAGATGGTCTTCAGATTGCTGCCACACCAGACCCTATCATCATTATGAAACCTGCTACAGAGAGAGAATGAGGGAACGCAGGAGAAATAGATTTAGAGAGGCGGCGGAAAGTAGAAAGGAAAGATGAGACAAGATGAGATGAGATGAGATGAGATGAGGGAGAAAGAAGGATATAGCATCGACATCATTGTTAAATACATACAATCATAGCCAGAAAAATGCCCAAAGACCTGCTGGAGTGGCAGTACTTGACTCTCCACTCTTATTCCCCTACATCCCTCCAGAATTCACTTTCATAGCGGGTGTACTAGTGCATAAAGTCTTCCATGGCTGAGACCTGACAGCCTCAGATGCCAAAAATCCATCTTCCAATGCAATTTAGCACAGAGGGAGCTGGGAAGATGGGGAAATTATACAGGACTTGAGTCAGAGTTTTAAGGTAGCAGTAGAGGCCCACAGACACATTTGAAATGATGACAGGTTGCAAGAATCTGACAAGTCAAAAGTTAGCGACTCCAAAAATAAAATTTCAGTCACTTTCTCGAGACCCTTGTGACAAGGCGAGGTATTGAGGTGCTGTCGCGCTTCTTCTCTTTGTTTCCGTAAGCTCAAGATAACTAGCCCTCTGACAAATTTTCCTTTGAAGGCTTCTCATTTCTCACCACGACGAGGCAAATAACAGGGATAAAATCACGCCCTATGGTTAAAACGTACTCAATGGAACAAAATCCGATTGTCACTATGAAAGGACGTATACCGAAAAGAAGAAAAAAACAAAACAAATAAATGGCGACGTGGGAATACTAAGTTTAATACTAATATGATAGAAACAGCGAGAACGTAATAGCTCCGTTAAGACAAATATTTTCAGTTACAGTAGGAGTAAAATAGATCCTTATAGCATTATATTCCCCTGGTCAGTCTCACAGGACTATTAACCAAGATGACTGACTGAGGTTTCCTCCTTCACACCTCAATAAAAGGTGAGAAAAAAAAAAAAAAAAAAAAAGAGTATGTTTATTGTGTCCTTAAAAGCAGAAATTAGTAGAATGTGGAGGAGAGCAGCACAGCGCTCACACCTTCAGTCATCCGTGTTACGACTTCATTTTTACAGCAGCATTAAAAAATTAATTAATAAAAAATGAATAAAAATATCCACAGCTCTACAAAGCATATGATTTCAAGAACCCTTACTAACACTAAAAAATCTTGCTAAACATTCGCTAAATTAACACAGAATTGTATCCTGAATATATACTGTAATTTACACTGTCAGATCCTGGAAGTCTGTGTATTTTCATAAACACAGATAAAAGAAGGACAATAAATTATTTATTATTATTTATAATTATTTGTATTATTTACAGTGGTAAAATAAATACATTAAATTAGTGCTGTCAAATGATTCAAATGTTTAATCAGATTAATCACAGGGATAGTGTAGATTAATGTTGATTAAATATCATCCATTTTTAATATTAATCGTGTTTCATTTTGCATGAGCAAACAGACTGAAGAAAGAAGGGAATATATATGCACTTATCATGTTTATTAACCCTTTCATGCATACTGGTCACTAAAGTGGACGGCTATTCTACAGCTTTTCTCTTCTATATTCATGGATTTTGTTGTTTTCGTTGTTTTGTTTGTTTGTTTTTTTTCACACATATCTTTATTAAAGCTTTAAGACACTACATATCTTTTCTGACATGAATTGGTAACATTTTGTAGATCTCTTCTGAGCATAGACCCTAGAATCACAAAACCCTCCCCATAGTTTTCACACCATTTATCAGTAAATACATGTTTCTGTGCGTCAAAAATTAAACGTGTGGTGTCCAGCTGAGTGGACATTTTTGCAACTTCATGAAAAATAGGTCCATAAGAATTTTTTTTTCATTATTATTTCTTTTAATGTATTTTTTTTTATTTTTAAAATTATTTTTATTTTCTTTTTTTTTTTTTTCAGAAGAAAATTTTCAATCGCACTGTTTTTTTTTCATGCCTGAAGAAGAATAAAAACACTCAGGAAAAAAATTTTGATTAAGGTTCTCATAATTCCCGCATGAAAGGATTAAAACACCTTCAACAGTTTCAACAAAACAACTTGTAACAACTGTTCCGTCTTGGTTTTTTTGTCGTCATATTTCCATTCAGAGGGCATACTCACTGTTTAGTGTCTTCCACCTTTATGGGTTGGTTCTGCTGCCTGTCACTACCCAATCACCTGCCTATTTGCACATGTGCGATACTAACTCTATTTGGACAAACTGCTCCAAATGCATTGCCAGAGACGTTCAGTGTCATTCTACGCTGCAGATGGGTTAATTGCGTTAAAATTTTTAATCAGATTAATCATGATGATGGATTAATCTGCATTAACATGTCAATTTTGACAGACCTACATTAAACATAAGTCATGTATCATTAGAATATATTATAATCATAAGAGTAACAAGCAAGAAATACTTTGTTGAACTAAAAAGCAAACTTCATGGTAAGTAGCTGCTTTAATAAAGTACAACCACATAAAAGTGTATCCTCCATGGACTGTATTAAGCCTTTATCGGACAAGTAACTATTTTTGGTAATTTCCACATACATTACAAGACAGGGATAGCAACAGTTACAGTGAGGACAACAATCTCAGGTCCAATGTGGTCTACAGGGTCTGTAAGGTCCACCTCTGCATGAACAATGAGTGTACCTGCTTTGTTAGGTACCATGAAGTAATGGTACTAATGTAAGGAATGATGTTCAAAGGCATAATGTGGATGTGGACAGGGGTCTGGATCAGCACTTATGTTGGACTAATGTTCTAAAAGTGATGTTCTAATGCTCTAAAATGTATGTTCCTTTCACCTTACATGTGTTTTTCTTGTATTTTTTTTATATTTACTTACGGGTAAGGAACCAAATATGGTAACTTCACTGACCTTGATTGTCTACGTAACAATAAAACAATTGGAAAAATTTCACAGAAGTAATAAAATCTTGTTAGGTTGAAAATTGGAATTTCAGGGTATTTCTATGAGCATCTTACAAAAGGTTCACATGCACATTAGTATCATAAGGATATGACATTTCCATAGAACTCAGATAGATGTAGATCCTCATATTCCTGTATACATGATAAATGCTAGTGTCCCAGTTACTCATTACTGCTGTTTGCAAAGGCACCTGTGATGTTTACAACATAATATGTTAATTTAATCTGACATTTCACTGGCTGCTGCCTAACTTTAAAGTTACTGTGCCACTTTGGTTTGTTGCAGACTTAGACGCTTCTGCTCTTACACTCTATTAAATGGCAACGCTGCAGTGTAGATTCCTCTTACGGTATTCATTTACTGCCAGCAATGGGAGATGACAGCAACAGGTAAACATGTCCTCCAGCTGTTATTCTGTCAGCGTCACCACGTAGGACAAGGAGGAGGATGAAGATAAGCAGCCGTGACTTATGGCAGAGGTTGTTGTGATAGAGTTCAGTGACTGGGTTTTAATGTTAATCTGCATAGTAATGTCTGAAAAGTCCCACTCTGTCGTTCCAGTAGTGATGATTTTGTTGCTGAAGCTGTCTTTGTAATTCCGTTACATCATTTAGCACCTGTGTAGTAATACGCAACAGTCAGAAACCAGCATGAGGTGAATATACAGCTGTGGAAAAAATGATTAGATCACTCTTGTTTGCTTCAATTTCTTGTTCATTTTAATACCTGGTACAACTAAAGGTACATTTGTTTGGACAAATATAATGATAACAACAAAAATAGCTCTTAAGAGTTTAATTTCAGAGCTGATATCTAGCTATTTTCCATGTTTTTTTTTGATAATAACCAAAATCACTTCAGTTCTTACATCAATATCTATGGCATTGTACTGACAAAAACAGTGCTTTTAGTCATTCCATGTTTTCTTTTCTGTCTGTTTTAGTCACATGATACACACAGGAGTTAGTACTTGATAGCATAACCATTGTTTTTAATGACTTTTGATCATCTAATAATTTTTTCCCGTCACTGTATGTAACAGGATCGTGGCTACTTCTGGTGTTCTCCAGATAGAGTATCCATGTTAAAAAACAACAGTATGAGGTCTTAATGAAACTGAGATATGCTTACATGTGTAAACGTAAAGACGTGACATTTTTAAAAAATTACAGTATCTGGGACACTGATGTGTATATATACAGATAGACTGATTAGAAAGATCAGAAAGAATAGACAGATAGAGTTTATGTGTTTATTTGTCATTTGTACCATTTTTGTCAAAAATTAAAAAAAAAAAAAAGATATAAGATATAAACAATATAACAGTATAAAAAGAACTACAAAACAGTTACACTGTAGTCGGTTTTCCATGGACCCTCAAATTGTACATAAAAATTAACAATTTTGCCAAAACTCTCATTTTTTGATGAAAAGTTTTTGCGTCGGCAAGAGGTGTTTTTTTTTAGGCGTGGCACAATTGGTATATCACGCAAAACTGCAATGGAAAGACCTTTTTTCCGCAACTAGAGTCGTACGAATAAAACAAACAAAAACAGATGTTGACAGATGTTACAACAAGCAAAGAAGAAGAGTTATAAAAGAAACATAGCACGGTATGTGTGGACACAACAGGAAAACGAACCATTTTTTAATTTAGTACGGGATAGAGGGGTAATATATAATAATAATGAATATATCTGTAAATCAACAATATTTACATTCGTCGCCATGTTTATGGAATGACTTCTTGTGTCATCTCGCGATAATAAATAAACAAATCATCGCATTTTTGATTTAATGAGAAAATCGACATTACGCACTTTTGGTTTTTTGACATTTAGTAAATATCAGTAAAGTTTTGCGCAGATGTCCAATGGAAAAGCAACTACTGACAAATAAATCCTCTCCACAAATTGCACTTGAAGGTATCGCACATGAGGACATTGCACATTCCCTTTCCTCTTATAAACACAGAACAGTAAACAGTCATAGTGTGTTCCAGATCATACGGTGTTTTCTAATGTGATAATCATACTAAAAGTACAGAGAACAGAAATGAGCAGACCGACACATGCCTCCTACCTTTATTTGTATCTATAAATAAGGTTTACGTAAAATGTGCATCAACGACGTCCGTTACATTTTCTATCTGTCTAGAATCTGTACATCTACCAGTAGGACGTTACTCGCCTGCAACAGAAATCTGTTTTTCACAACAGCATGACATGAGCAATGGCACAATAGATGAACTGTGCCCGAGTGCATCTGTGCTTCCTATAGGTTTTCAGCTCAAGATCCAAACAATATATTTCACATCTTATCAGGTCCAACATCTACAAAAATACATCACGAATTGGCATCATGTTTACACTCTTTGTGATGCTGTTTTACTGCCCTTGCACTATCAAAACAATGTAGAATTAACAGAGGTGTCTGTCAGAATGTTAGATTGAATGTCAGCGTGTTAATCACAGATACCAAGAAAACAACAATTGCTTCAAACACTGACAAGTAAATGTCAGTTTACCAGCAACGCACTGTCACCAGCAAACAGACACATGAAACAAACAATTCAAAAACACTAGTACACACACATGACTGACGGAGTTTTCGCTGTCAAAACATGGTGGCTGAATGTCTATTGTTTATATTGCTTATGTCTTTTATGACTGAAGCCTCTCCTCTGCATTTCACTTGACATTGGTGAGACGTTCAAGAACCCTTCAACTACTGTAAATAGGAAAAGGAATTCACATAACACATTTCTGTTATATACAAATATATTAGGCTATATGCGTTTCTAGACATCAACTCTTATCTTGTATATACAACATTTTCTACAAACATTCTCCAAGATTTTGTGCAATGTTCCGCTTTACTGATACGTCCTTGATTGCAGATTTCCTTTGCACCTCAGTTCAAACGCTCAGATCTTTAGAAATATTGCTTGAAAAGCCATTCTAATTATGTTTACAAGTTTAGTACCAAATAATACAGATGATGTTGAATATTCATTCTTGCACTGCAGGAACTACTCTGTTGTGTGCTGAAAATTTGATTATATGTGGAGCAAATGAGTCTAAACCGTCCTGTTTATGTTTATACCACCAAAAGCCTGGTAGAAGGCGTATAAAACCAAAGCACACAGGAAACAGGCTGTATGCCACTGATGTACAGTAATTCATCCGCTGTCTGAAGTAGGCAAATATTTGACAAAAAAAAAAAAAAAACAGGAAATTTTTCAAGGTACTTGTCAGAATGAATGAAAGCTGTTATAAAAAAGCAGAGTTTTATATATGTGGTTTAAGTGTTGTCTGGGCAATATCTAAAAAAAAAAAGTGCTTTCAGCAAACCATTACCTCAAATCATAACAATGTTGTGCATCTGTCTACAGCAACTGCTAAGTACAGTTCAATACATAGTTTTCATTCTTTCGCTACCATTACAGAAAACAGGGGAAAAAACAAACAAACAGATAATAGCTATAAGGAGGCAGAGGTTTACTGTGACTCTTCATACAACAGTGTGGCTGTCACTTTAAAACAGAGGATGTAGATGAAGCTGTGAGGTTTTGGACTAAAATTTATCTCCCCTGAACGGCTGTCCTTGTTTGACACATACTGACAGTGACGTTAGTGTCTGATGTTGGTCATTATGGACCAACATAAATTTGTCAACCCCAGTGTATTTTCATGTGTTTGAGTTCTAGTAACAATAAAGTAGGGCTGCTCGATTATAGAAAAAAATAATAATCACAATTATTTTAGCAATAATTGAAATCACGATTATTAACCCTCCGGTATCCAGGTGCGCCTTTTAGGCACACTTTGCACTTCCTGTTAAATAACTTCATATTCATTTTCACAATTTAAATAAGGTTAGAATTCAAAAGTTGTTCATTTTTGCATGATCTTTAAAATTCTGGCCACCAAGTAAAATTTGCACATTGTAAACAAAAGAAAATTACAAGACTAGCATTTGTCTCCCAAGTGTGCCAAAAATGCACTATTTCTTCCATTTGATACGTATGATTAGGGCTGACATTGATTTTCAAAAATAAAATCAAATTAGAGCAGAAAAATAAAACAATATATAATATTTAATAGTTTGATTTGTAGGTGTGCATTTTTGGCACACTTGGTGACAGATGCTAGTATTTTTGAACATTTGACCTAGCGCCAAAAATAATAATGTAAATTAACCAATGTTGCTGTTAATCACTGACATATGCCAGGCTGCAAAAATCAAATAATATGTAATCCACTTTTTATGTAGTATATTGAAAAAAAATATTTTTTTGTGTTTTTTGCATCTAAAAAAATGGTTTGTTTACAATACAAACACAGCATTTAAAGGGTTAAAAAATGTGACAATTATTGAGTGTTTGGTATTTTTTATTTACAGCTCAAGTTGATGAAATAGAAAAAAGTGTAAAAGAATTAAAAACAAACTGTATGAAATTTTTTTTGACATTATTCCAGAAGTGTGCCAAAAAGGCACACTTGGTGCTTAGTAAGGGCCTTGCTGGATGGGATACCGGAGGGTTAAAAACGATTATTTGTTAACCTTAAAGTTGTTTATTTTTTTCTTGCAAAACAATGTAAAATATACTCTTTAAACATAAATAAAGCTTTTAAAACACTAAAACAAAGTATGTTCACTTTTGTACGAAACAAAAAAAAATCTTTGAATGCAAATAAGTATACTGTAAATTCAAGTATGTTTCCTTTTGTAAACAAATAGTGCACTGGAATTAAACTGCTATAGACTTGCCATAGAACTGGAGCAATAAAAAAAAAAAAAAAAAAAAAAACAAACTCACGTAAAGTGCAAATTATAAATTCAAGTATGTTCAATGTAGTAGCAGCTCATGTAACATGTTGTCTTGAAGGCAAAACCTAGCGTTTGTTCAGTGTTTTCACCATTTGTCTGAAGCCCCAGTTGTCAGTGGTGTTAACAGAGCACATACCTTCAACCAGGTAATGTTCAATGGATTCTGTTTTCTTTTGGTGTCTCTCCGATGTTGATGAGTAGGGAGTTGCAGCGTAAAGAGATTCAGAGATTGAAGACTGCATTGCGGATGAAGTTGTAGATGTAGTTGTTTTTTTTTTGTGTTTTGGTTTTTCATCAGATTATCATAAAGATGGCGGTGGTTAAACTTTAGATGGTTAAAAAGGTTTGTTGTTCTCTTGCCATTTTTCAAGACCGCTAGGTACAACTTTCCTTGTGGGGTGGACCTAGGGCTAGCTGGCAGCTGTAGCTTAAAGGGGGGCGGGGCAGAGCAGCTCATGTTAGCTAGCGTGCACATGAATTAAAACTCAAAATTAATAATCGTTTTTTCTCGATTACATAATTTTTGTAATCGTTGAGTGTGATAATCAAAATCGTAATTGAATTTCCATTAATTGCACAGACTTACAATAAAGACACTGTTACTGCACCTGAATGCCTGGTTCATCCTCCCTAATGTAAGCAGTATTTCTACAGTGGTGTGCTGTGCTCCAAACATATCGTCTGAAGCCTTTATGCCATAATATGAATATATGACGATGCTTAAATTACTGAGACTAATATTGTTGATTCTGTGGTGGATCCTGAAGTGAAAAATACTGCAGGTACCAGCAAACTTTCCAAGCACAGAAAATGACCAGGATGTTTAAGCAGAACCTGGAGGATGGTGTACATAAGGTGCATATCAGAATCAGCTACAGTGAAGGAGTGGATTGACATCACTTATGACATTTTTAAGATGGAAAGAATTACTTTCGCAGTAAGACAACAAGGTTTGTTTTCAAAAGATGGGAAAAATGGATTAGGTATGTCACACTAGTTTGTCCATCATTTGTCTAAAACCATGTCTTATGTCCATTTCACATTTTTTTTCTCCTTTTAAACCCTTTTGTATCAATTTTGCATTTTTTAAAGTTTATTATTATTTTTTTGATATCACAAATGAGCACCAGCATTCCTGTTCTAGGGAGTTTAGTTCTTAATTGTGTATTGTAAAAATTACATCTTTGGTTTCGCTGAAGGAGGACCAATCATCCTTATTCGTATTGTCTGAGGAGTCACGGACATATCGCTGTGAGATTCAACTGAAATTTTCAGATGAATGGATGAGAATGGTGAATTGCTATGTGAATAAATATGTGAACCATGGAAAACACCAATAAAAAAAGAACTGAAAAAAAAAGAATCAAAGTTAGAATACTTTATTAATCCCAGGGGGATTTATTGAGTGTTACAGTCGCTCCATTGAAATATAATAAAGTAGCAGGAGAGAAATTATCAATACAACAGAAAAAATAAGGAAAAATATATAAATATATATATATATATATATCTAAAGCTCTAAATATACAAACACATATATATCTTTATCAGAGTATCTGTCTGTCTGTGTATCTGCACAGTTCTGACAAATTGAGATGTTTTTAACTGGCCAATTTGGTACCTACAGTTGAGGAATAGTCCCATCTCCACATTAAATATCTTTTTACTTTAAAATTCTCTTTTTTAAAGTCAGGAGGGACTGATTTAATTCACATTGCTAAGCAGTTGCCAGGGTGGGGGACAGGAAGCAGCCTTGAAACGAAGTTAAAAACATGAACGACACATTTGCAGTCAAGGAAGAAACTAGCAAAAATGACAAGTTGATAGGACAATATTTTGGGAGATATTACTAACTATGAAATACAACAGCCTTACAGCCACATTGCTATGCTGATGATGGTTGACGGGAAGTGCAGTACCACGCTGCATGATGGGAAATGAAGTTAAAAACAGGAACGATACATTTACTAACTTTAGTCCCTAGATATCGGTATTAATATATGAATTGTTGTTTAAATTTTAAATAATGATTTACCAAACATTTTTTATGTCAGTATTTATAAAATATAAACTGAGATCTTTTCCTGAAAGTCAGGTCTTCTCAGCATAAAAACTAACATATCTAGAACCTGCACTAGTACATATACATGTGTGTGTATATATATATACATATATATATATATATATATATATATACATATATACATATACATGTGTGTGTATATATATATACATATATATATATATATATATATATATACATATATATATATATATATATATATATACATATATACATATACACACATATACATATATATATATATATATATACATACATATACATATATATATATATATACATATACATATATATATATATATATATATATATATATATATATATATATATATATATATATATACATATATATATACACATACAGGGTGGGGAAGCTAAATTTACAATGAACATTTAGTTGTTTTTTCTCAGCAGGCACTACGTCAATTGTTTTGAAACCAAACATATACTGATGTCATAATCATACCTAACACTATTATCCATACCTTTTCAGAAACTTTTGCCCATATGAGTAATCAGGAAAGCAAACGTCAAAGAGTGTGTGATTTGCTGAATGCACTCGTCACACCAAAGGAGATTTCAAAAATAGTCGGAGTGTCCATAAAGACTGTTTATAATGTAAAGAAGAGAATGACTGTGAGCAAAACTATTATGAGAAAGTCTGGAAGATACTGTTAAAGAAGAATGGGAGAAGTTGTCACCCGAATATTTGAGGAACACTTGCGCAAGTTTCAGGAAGCGTGTGAAGGCAGTTATTGAGAAAGAAGGAGGACACATAGAATAAAAACCTTTTCTATTATGTCAATTTTCTTGTGGCAAATAAATTCTCATGACTTTCAATAAACTTATTGGTCATACACTGTCTTTCAATCCCTGCCTCAAAATATTGTAAATTTAGCTTCCCCACCCTGTATATATATATATATATATATATATATATATATATATATATATATATATATATATATACACACACAAATTAAAACAGTATTCAGACACAAAGTTAGAACAGCAATTTGCACAATATGTACTGAACTTTAAGCTTCTCTGAGGTTTATTACAAATTCTAAAACCATGACACATCATTGTGATTTGTATTCCAGTGTGGGCTGGCCTGCTCTGTCTACTAGGAGGCTGGGACACTGGTAGACTTTCATTTACAAGGCCATACTTGGCCTACTGCCTTCCTATATCTGTAGTTTAATTATGAGAAGAAGTGTTAATTCTTATTGTCCGCGATCGAATGAGCATTTGTTCCTCTTTGTGCCATTTGCCCGTACAGAGCTGGGAAAAAGGGCATGTGTACTCTGCTCCGTCCACTTGGAATATGTTGCTAAAAGACTGGAAACTGTCTGAACTGATCTCCCTGAATGCTTTTAAATCCGAACTCAAAGTGCTGGAGAACAACTCAATGACTTGCACGTGTTTTTCATTGGTTGAACTGTCCTGTAACTTATTGTTTGTTGTAACTGTATGAGGCAATTGTATGTTGTAACTACGTGTTGTGTTTCATGCTGTCTCTTGGCCAGGACTCCCTTGAAAAAGAGGTTCTTAATCTCAATGGGATCCTTTTCCTGGTTAAATAAAGGTAAAATAAATGAATTTAAAAAAATAAACAATATACTGTATTATCAATATGATAATTAAATACATATAAGTGTGCAAAAATATTGTTGTGTGTAATTATAATGATGTAGTTATAAGATGGGGTTAAACAGTTTGATGGCCACAGGCAGGAATGATTTCCTGTGTGGTTCAGTGGTGCGTTTGGGTGGAATCAGTCTGTCACTGAACGTCCTCCTGTGACTGACCAGCACCTCATAGAGTGGGTGAATGGAGTTGTCCAATATTGTCCTGATTTTAGACAACATCCACCCCTCTGACACCACCGTCTGAGTCCAACTCCATCCCCATAACATCACTGGCCTTAATCAGGTTTACAGGTTTATATTCAACTATTCAAGTATCAAAGAGATAAAACATGACTTTGATTCAAATGTATTTCATTCACTACATTCAGCAAGATTCTGCAAAGGTATGGAATAGTTTTTTTTGTGCTTAAAAATGTAACCACTGTAAAACAAAGAGGAAAATAGTATTTTATTTCTGTATTTCACTAGACCAATGCTGTCTCCCTCATTCACTGAGCAGAGAGAAAGGTCCAGGTTTAAATAGTCAGTTTCAACATAGATAACAGACGCTGCATAGTACACATTTGATCTAAAGTGTAACCCCTAGTATATCTGACACCACCTGAAGCCTTTGAAATGTGCAGAAAAACTGCTGCTTGCTCAGATTTACTTTACTTTTTTAAAAACGTGGTGAAACACCAAAATGGGTACAATACAATACAGTAAAATACCCTGTTCTCCAGTATGCTTAGATAAAGAAATAGAAAATTTAAAACAATAAAAGTAAACTGCATAGATTAAAGCCACAATCTGTGCCATGTGTTATAATTATTTGTTGTTGACTACTGTCATGAATCTCCTCTTTTCATAACTTCACGGTTTATTTTTAGCAGATAGCGGAATATTCATAATAAGAATACAATTGAATTGTCAACATGTGTGCACACAAATAACTATTTCATGTTATTAAAAAAAAACCAATTACATGACAGAGAAAGTTTTATTTGAGAAGTCTGTGAGAAATGTTTTTATTAATTTAAAATCTGCCAAATGAAAAAAAGAAAACACCAGAAGATGAATATTTTTTAGGAGTTAAAATAAAATTCTGCTTGTTTAATTCCTGAGCCACCAACACAAAGTTCACTGGTAAGAACAATTAAGCTTTTATGTGTGTGTGTGTGTGTGTGTGTGTGTGTGTGTGTGTGTGTGTGTGTGTGTGTGTGTGTGTGTGTGTGTGTGTGTCAAGAAAATTACTTCAGATCACAGAAAGAAAAACACAACAAAAACTACATTTCAGCGATAATGGGTGAAGTCTACTAAACTGGATCTGTTAATGATAAAACGTGGTGGTAAACACATTACACAAAACCACAGAAAAGACAAACTGATTATCCACAATGGACATCAGCACACATCTCAGTGGCTTTTAATTATATTGTAAAACCCATCTTTTTTTTTTTTTTTTTCTCTGGGGCTCAATGCAGCATTCTCTGAGAAAGCCAAGTGTAATGTGGGTAAAGCATTCATGTCCCTCAGAGGAACACATGACCCAGCTGTCAGATGCCAAAATGCCAAAGGCTTGATTGACAGTCTTGTGTTAAACTGCATGTTTGATCTCATTAGCACATTAAGGCCTCTCCACACGGAGCACCTCCAGTCATTGTGTGTTTATGCGGTTCTCTTTATTCTTTCATCTCATAGGTGCGCACAGTGCCAGTTGTGGAAAAAGGTAAATGTAATGCTAGACCATTTCTAAAAGACCTGTTACCCACTGAGACCTGTAGATATTTAAATGTATTTGCTGAAAGAACATTACGCTTTAATGTGTCCGAGCTATTTACAGTCGGATCTGCATAGATTTGCATACTATACGCTGTGCTTAGAGGTGCCTGTGTCCAGACAAAACACAAAAGCTCACATGTACGCACGAAGCACATCAGTCAAAAGTCAGCGAGGGTTCTTTCTTCACAACAGCTGTAATTCCAGTCTCAATCATAGCACAGTGCTGAGAGCTCAACATCAGTCAAGTCCACCCACTCCTATTCTCGCATCTGTCACATCAAACAATCATGTTGAACTTTAAGGTTCAAAAAAAATCATTCAGGCTTTGCTACAAAAAAAGAGGGATACAGAGCAGTAAGGGACATATAAACATGTGTTTGTACCAGGCTTGTATTTGGTGACAAAAGGTTTGCTCCAGGACTGAAGTGCAAAACATATACAGATGCATTTTCAACGCCGTGTACAGATGGTACGATAATACCTTGATATAGAACATTGTACAAAAAGGGTTCACTTGTCAAACATGAGTGCCTTCATTTTCCTTTTTAAGTAGTGATTGTCACCTTAATGTGTCTTTTATAAAATGATTGACGCATGGTGTTATCATCCTCAGTGGCATTCTAAAGAGGGCTAGTGGCAGACTCAATGCACTCTTCATTTTTAACTAATAGGGACAGCACATGGCTGGAAGCTGTCGCCTTGTTGGTCCCTATTTGACAGTGATGCATTTCTACCCCGACTGAAAATGTTTAGTCAATAGCCAGCCTTGATATATAGTGTGTACTTTGTATATAGCAGCATTTTCCGTTGATTTTCCTCCAGATTACAGGCTTGTGCCTCGTGTCATATATACAGCGAGAAATTATGTTACATGAGTCCAGAGAAAGTCACCCTCTTATATAAATATATATATATAAATATATATAATTTTTTTCCCTGTGAAAAATTCTCATTTTGAGGATTGGCCCTGAAAAGGATGCAATTTAGTTCAGTGAGTGACAAGAAAATGCCCTTTGCATAATGAGACTTTGACAATTAAATTCTACTCTGACACACTTTTTCCACCCAGGTTATAAATAATTAATTTTGAAGAAGTAAGCAGTCAAGAGAATGTCATGTCTCATTTGGTTGTGCTGAGTGACAATGATGAGCTTACAGGATACTATTGAAAGGCTTTTGTACGTACTCCATTTCACAGTGACACAGATGTTAGTAAGTGTCTATACAGGTAAGAGTATTGCCTGGAGCATGGGTATTATTTTGGTAATTCTCGTAGCTCACATTAGCGTGAATTAAATGTTCAAAGAATCACTTTTGGAGCTTGTAAATCGATGAGTATGTGTGAACCCGCCACACAAAGTGTTTCCTTAAATGTCAACAAAGCATAATCAACTAAAAATGCAAGACTAAATACTCATTTTGCACATTTTGAGCATTTGTTGACAGGAGATGAGGCAGAGCAGATGTAAATGACAATGAGTTTTCTCTTAACTATTCCACTGATAATTGTTTGAAACAATCTATTTCCCAAAGATTTTAGGAGTATACTGACTGTGTTGAGCCGTCAGTATAGATCCGTCTAACCCTCCATTCAAACTCACTGTATGATGCAAGTCAATGCAAGTCAATATTTTACGGGATTTCACTGAAATTACCATGCATGTCTTACAGGGTCAACATACTCCAAAAACCCTGAGCTTTCCCTGACTGTGTGAACGGCACATTCTCGCTCCAACCCCCTGCAATTTGGTGATGGAAATGTATTCCTCTTTCAGGCTGACATGGAGTATCATACAGGTCATATCAGTCTTTTGATCCAGCAGCCATTAATAATCATGGGGCATGAAAAAAAAACTAGACTTGCATATAGTCAGTCCCATTAATAAATGATAGCTCTGATCCAATTAAAAGGCCTTGCAAAGGAGGGTTTCTTGGGGTGTCCTCACAGAGCACTTTTTGAAGGCATGCAGGCCTGTAAATAATCAAGCCTGGGGCGATCCCGCCCTCTGTACCCAGGAGATGCAGGCTGTGTCAACAGTGTGGCACTGTGCTGTCACTACATATCACTCCCGAGCCTTCTCACAGCCCTCAGCCGTGTGAAAACGCCCTTATCTTTCCCCTCCTTATGACGCCACCATGTTAGCCGTAGAGCATACACACCGGAGCCAACTGCAGACCCCCATTTTCCTTTTTTCAAACACCGTGTTTGCCTGCTCCAATTGGCTGCCTTTCTGTACTGTTTTGAGCAACGGCAAAGAGAATATAGAGTTTAGAATTAGAGGATATATCACAGTGAACACAGGCACAGATAAAATGGAACTTAGGAACTTGTCCCTCTCTATTTCAATTAATCCCTTTCAAATTTGCACTAAAATGTGTCAATTTAATACTGTAATCAGTCACTCCTGAATAAACACACTTAACTGGCTGTGTCTACACCACACTTCTTCTTGATATCCTTAAGAGCTTTAAGCTTCTCTTCCATCGTTTTTGAAGGATTTTTGTGCCTTATTGTAACGTTTTAATGAATTCATCAGGCCCTTCTTAGTTCACAGATACTGTCATCTACTGAATCTGTTGCACTATATATGTGATTAATGTTGCAGATGCAGTACACAGGCTGGCCCTTTAAAGCATAATATATACCACATGTAAGGCCTTAGATGAAAATGCATGTGACTTGCCATCATTAGTGGAATGGACACGCTCATCCAGGTTGGCGTTTAGTTTTGTGCCTGAGGCTTGATGATGCCCTAAAATATAAGGCACAGTGTGTGTCGTGCAGGCTGTGACCTTTTTATATAGAAGTACTAATGCTACAGAACAATATGACAGAACATGGGAACAAAATGATCTTAATTAGGATAGTAAGTCATTATGTCTAATACCAGCCAAGTAACCAGTTGTGGTACCAGGCCACTCTCCGGCACCTTATTGTAATGACTACCATTGAATTAAACATGTCAGACTGACTTTAAATGCAGAATGAGACAGAATGCCATTGTGACAGAGTAGTTGGTGACACTGCATTCATGCTGAGACTGGGACCGAAAATTAATAGGTATGAGCAGTTTTATGTATAATGCACTCTCTCACTGAATAAAATGGTGAGCATAAAATTGCATTTATTTGTCCATGGCCGTATTATTAGCATTTCTCACCTGCCAAAATAGAAAAAATCTATATTTTGGGCTGGCAAAGACTGCCACTCAGGCATCAATTTGACATTGTCATTACTGCTAAGTGTGGCCTTGACTTTAAAATAAATATAATTCCTTTTTGGACCTTCACACACATGCAATGCACTTAACAGTCAAACTAAAATGGGAGGCAGAAAATTTCTCATTGCTATAATATGCCACGAGCTACTGAACACATGCTCCGAGGTACCACAATGTAATTGTTTCACCAACTCAATAATTTCTGCCACTCTGACACAGAGCGGACCTTAGAATTAAAGTTAAAGTTCCTCTGTTCTAAACACCGGGTAACAGAATTTCAAGGTTATACAACAGCAGCTTAATAAAGAATGATTTGCACAAAACATCTTAATAATTCTTGCTTTTTGTATATTTAAATCATCACGTGAATGACTGGGATGTGCGCCCCGCCGAGTCCATGTGGAGGAATAAATGGATGAATAAAATGAACCCTGAACAAAAATACTACCAGCCAGGGTTGAGGGTAATTAAAACATATACAATTTTATTACTTCAAATAGTAAAGGCTTTCAATTGAGAAGTGAATTTCATTATTCCGTAAACAGCCTCAAATTTGCCTTTAAATTTAAAAATTCAGTTTTTGTCTATAATATATAGGCTTATATGTATATAACCTCTTTCCCCCTAGTGTAAACTCTTTGAAATCCATGTGATACTACAAGTGATTACAAGTAGAGCGCACTTGCATGTCTACAGCACAATTAAGATGTTGTACTTGATGACTTATTTGCCCCAGACAACAATTGACATATCCCTAAAGTGCAAGCAAAGCATTAACTTGGGGTCAAAAATAGATGTAAATGCTATGTATTTATTGATGAAATAATCATCCAGCTGCAGTTCATTAGACCCTGCTTTATATTTCTGTTTTAATTATTGGCTCTGGAAGATGTAACATGACAGGATCTTTAATCACCTGAGACAGAGGCTTGCTTTCAAAGGACACCTTGCTGACACGCTGAGCAGCGAATGTGTCTGCAATGCAGATTCACTGATCTCTATGAGTACGTGTCACATCACCTTGATAATTAACAAAGGGATGTGTCAATTACCAGTGGGCAATCAGGAAAGCTCTGCCAGCAGGTGGGTTCTGAGGATGGGATTTCAGTTGCAGTTCAAGCTACATCGCTGCCAATCAAAGGTGTACTTACCTCTGCACATACGTGGGGGGAGAGCGCAACTTCCAACAGCATTCCCACAGCAAATATTCAAAGAAGGGCAAATTGGACTCAGCTCAGTGGAGCAAGGAGGGCACAGAGCGAACCCCTGCACCACCTTGTTATGCACATGCGCAATGAATCTCACTTCCCACAGAGATAATTTGCTTTTCGGCGAGAGGACACATAAAAAAAGACATTTTAACCAAGTTTGAAATGCATTGCATCACACACGCTGGTAGATTTCACAGAGCTGCGCGGTGACATTTCTTTTTGTTTTAAATGTTCCTGCACTTGAAAATGGGGTGTTTCTGCCGTCTGTACCTGTCACTCGTGATTCGGCAGCGACTGTTGATCTTGCAGGAGCATGTATGATCTAACATGAATAATAACACATTAGTATTCTGAGAAAAGGAACTTGTGCAAAGCCTTGGCCGAAGAAGCCCAGTATACAGGCTGCACACCAAACTACTATATACAATAATATACAACACCGCAATAGATTATATACACTATATTGCCTTATATATATATATATATTGTATATATTTCTTCTATCTGTGGTACAGAGTTGTCAATTTGTATATTGTTTCTTTGCAGTTTTGTATATTGTAAGTATTTTTCAGTGTGTACGTGTGTGTTTGTGTGTGTGTGTGTGTGTGTGTTCTTTAAGAATCTGCTGCTAAACAGAAACAGACCTGCTAAACTGATTTTCATTGTCACTGTAACAGTGACAATAAACAATTATTCTATTCTGTTCTTTTCTACTATTCTATTCTATTCCATTTCACGATTTCATTCCTTTCTATTTTATTGTATTCTATAGTTTTCTATTGTATTCTAGTCTATAATTCTATTCTATTCTATTCTGTTCTATTCTATTTCACTATTTCATTTCTTTCTATTGTATTCTATTGTATTTTCTAGAATACAATAGAATGGGATAGAATACAATGAAATAGTGACAAAATAGAACAGAACATAGTAGATTAATAGAAGATAATAGCATAGAACAGAACAAAATAGAATAGAATAGAATAGAATAGAGTAGAATAGAATAGAATAGAATAGAATGGAATGAAACAGTGAAATAGAATAGAACAGAATAGAATAGAGTTGTAGAATAGAATACAATAGAATACTATAGAATACAATAAAATAGAAAGGAATGAAATAGTGAAATAGAATAGAATAGAATAGAATAGAATAGAATAGAATAGAATAGGATACTTAATCCTACTATGTTCTGTTCTATTCTATTTCACTATTTCATTGTATTCTATTGTATTCTATTGTATTCTATTCTATTGTATTGTATTCTATTCTATTCTATTTTGTTCTGTTCTATTCTATTATCTTCTATTAATTCTACTATGTTCTGTTCTGTTCTATTCTATTCTACCTAATTCTATTATGTTCTGTTCTATTCTATTTCACTATTTCATTGTATTCTATCCCATTCTATCCTATTCTATTCTATTCTATTCTATTCCAGAGCAGACACAGTAGAATTAATGTACTACTTACACTAATAGCTCATGAGTTTTCAAGCACAAGTTTGCAAATGCTTTTCCTTTTTTAATTAAATCAGTAATTACAACATCCACTTTATTCTCATTTGGACACCTATTTGCTGTTCTCACTCTTCAGTGAAGTAAGTCTCTCATTTTACCTCCAGATCTGTGCTGGTGAGCTGCATTGCTCTCTGTTGTTGCCCTAGATTGTTACATAGAGGAGAGGTTCTTATTTAATTAGGCTTTGAATCTGTATTTCATTTAAGTTTTATACTTAACACTGACTTCACAGCACGCTTGCTTTAAAATTTTACATTAATACCTGTACACGTGTGCCTTTTCAGCGACTTTTTGTATGAATTCCAGCAGCAATCAGTCTTCCAGTGACGGAAAGGGCAACACAAAATCGACACATTCAACTGAGATGAATGATGAGATCTTGGTTGACCTAATTATTTATATCTGCACATGTTTATTTCACCGTTAACTCCATACACCTCTCAATGAAGTGTCTGTGGGTTGAATAGGGCAGCTATCGAGCATTATGCATCTCCCCCTGCCTTCATGTGTTGTTATATGGCATCGGCAGATTGTGTGTGCAAGCTGAACTGAGTGGGACCTCATCCCATGTCTGTATTTGCACTGTAGAGAGGACGGAGGTTGTTGGAGGAGGATTTATCTCATGATGTAGTGGATGAGCTTGTGTGAAATCCAACTTTTTCAGCATATAATTTCATGAAGGGTTAGCGACACCGTCCTCTAAAACCAATTAATATTCAACAAAATCTTTTCAGTAATGTGAGATAACCTTTCACTTCCGTCTGTGTTTTCATTAACACATTTTTTTTTTTTTTTTGGAATAAAGATCAGGGAAGAAGTAGGTGAAACTTGTTTTGCTAAGTAGGTTTATTCTTCAGTGGAGACTCAAGTACAGCTCCTTTTTTTAAGTGTCATTAAAATGCTATGAAATGGACAGAGTTTACTTTTGATATGTATGGCATTTTTGTGTTTTGTGCAGGCTTAGCGAGAATTTATTTGATATGTATCAGATTTGTTAAGCTAACTTATGGGAGCTGACATGGGGATTTAGGGTCAGTAAAAAGATAGGGTAAGGGGGTGCAAGCATAGAAACTGAACCTCATCCTGCTCCTTTGCAAAAGTGTACTCTTTTCTGGTTTTTTTTAATCAGTTTTTCTTGCTGTATTGATTTTAATTTTGACATTCAAAATAATCTATCAAAAAAAAAAAAAAGTATATATATAAGGGCTGCCAAAATTAATGCATTAACGTGGATTGATTAAATATCATGATTAATCTGATTAAAATTTCAGCACAATTAACCCATTTGCAGCGCAGAATGACTCTGAATGTCTCTGGCAATGCATTTCAGGCAGTTTGTCCAAGTAGAGTTAGCGTCGCACATGAACACATGGGCAGTTGATCCAATTGTGACAGGAAGCAGAACCAACCCATAAACATGGAAGATGATAAACAGCACGTTAGTCCTCTGGATGGAAATAAGAGTAAAAAAAAAAACAAGACGGAACAGTTGTTTGAAGTTGTTTTGTTTAAACTGTTGAATTACTATATTATGTCCAAACAAATGTACCTGTAGTTGTACCAGACATTAAATTGAACAAGAAATTGAAGAAAACTAGGGTGGTCTAATAATGTTTTCCACAACTGTATTCCCATCTTTTTTGAGTCTGTTTAGTCTTGTAAAATGAAATGTGATTAATATAGATTAAAAATGAATAATATTTAATTGTGATTAATCAAAATTAATCCACAGCAACCCTGTGGTTAATCTAATTAAAAAGTGTAATTGTTTGACATCACTAATATATATATATATATATATATATATATATATATATATATATATATATATATATATATATATACACATACACACACACACACACACACACAGGGTGGGGAAGCAAAATTTACAATGAACATTTAGTTGTTTTTTCTCAGCAGGCACTACGTCAATTGTTTTGAAACCAAACATATATTGATGTCATAATCATACCTAACACTATTATCCATACCTTTTCAGAAACTTTTGTCCATATGAGTAATCAGGAAAGCAAACGTCAAAGAGTGTGTGATTTGCTGAATGCACTCGTCACACCAAAGGGGATTTCAGTAAATAGTTGGAGTGTCCGTAAAAGACTGTTTATAATGTAAAGAAGAGAATGACTATGAGCAAAACTATTACGAGAAAGTCTAGAAGATACTATTAAAGAAGAATGGGAGAAGTTGTCACCCGAATATTTGAGGAACATTTGCGCAAGTTTCAGGAAGCGTGTGAAGGCAGTTATTGAGAAAGAAGGAGGACACATAGAATAAAAACATTTTCTATTATGTCAATTTTCTTGTGGCAAATAAATTCTCATGACTTTCAATAAACTAATTGGTCATACACTGTCTTTTAATCCCTGCCTCAAAATATTGTAAATTTTGCTTCCCCACCCTGTATATATATCCTCCTGAGATCCAGCAATGCATTATTGTCCTCTGTAGGGGACAAGAGTTTCACAGCTCTACATAGACAAAAATTCTGTCCACTGCAAAGGACATATCATTAAAAAATAAAATAAAAATTGTATCTGGAAAACTGTTGCATTATGCTTTTTCCAATCAAGACAATCATTTAATGTAAAAAAAAAGCCAAAACATTTACTTTCCTGGGTCTCAGGAGGAGATATATATATAGAGAGAGCCTGTTTGATGAAATTGGGAGGATTCAGTTTTGCTACGGCATTCTATGTAAATAAATAAATAAATAAAAGCAGGCAACTCAGTGGAAATGACAGGTGTTAGTGATTTTAGAGAGGTCTGTGCACTGGCACGTCTGCAGAGGCACCTCTTATCAGAAATGCAGAGGCTGCATTTTTGATATCAGGTGGTCGGACTCGTTTTTATGCAGTCACAATGTCCTGTCAGAATAAATCCCAAAATTGTATTGTCCTGTCTAAACAGCATAAACATGGGCTCAGCTTCACCTCTCCTCCCGCCTCTACTTATAGTAATTTGTGGCAAGGAAATACCAAAAATATACTCTGAAGTCTATATTTGAAGCTACACTGACTTTGCAGTGGCAGGAACACAGAGCTCAATATGTTGTTTTTTTTTTTTTTTCTCTGCGCAGACTGCATGTTTGCTAATAAATATTTAAATAGGACACGGAAAGGTGACATATTCATTTAGCTTAAGAAAATGCTAATAAATTCATACCTGTGAGATCTCTCCTTCCATGTTTTTTTCAGTCCTTCGTTTTGAGAAGTTGAAAATATCAGAGGTATATTCCAGTGATTTTTTTTTTTTCCCTTTTCTTTTTTACTCTGTTTAACTTTACTCTTTTGTCACTAAAATGACTTTATCTCCCCACAGGGATTGTTAAAGTTTTATCTCTCTTTTTTCTTTTCTTCTCTTCTCTTCCTTTCCCCCCTTCTCCCCTACTCTCCTACTCTTTCTTTCAAACCAAGTTCAATATTATTAGTTACTGCCCTGGATTTTTATGTTGGCTCAGAATATAAATCATTTTTATGAGTGGGCTCTTAACAAACTCTTGATGACAACCAAAAAGACTAAATTCTTTTACAGCATGCGAAGAGCTGCATAGAAGCTTATTAAGCTAACAGCTAAATAAATTACCCCTTGTGTTAATGGTTGAAGACAGTATTTTGCTTTATCAACAAACAATGGATTGATTCAAGGACAACAGCCAGAAACATGGATGAACCTTATTCACCACTAGTACATGAACAATAGCATGACTGAGGACAGCTCACAAGAAAACTCAGGTACAGAGTGAGATGGTCCATTGTACTTGTACTGAAAATGTCTTGGAATTGATAAATTGAATGATATGATAAATGCTCATGAAGCATATTCAAGTAAAACATTGTTAATAGTCCATTTATTCCAGTTCTTTGGCTAGAGTCCAATTTTAATATACTGCAATTCCAGAAAAATGAAGTTAAAATTTCAAGATAAGATAAGATAAGATAAGATAAGATAAAAGGCATGATAAGGTAAGATAAGGTAAGGTAAGATAAGGTATAATGTATGATAAGGGAAGATAAGAAAAGTTAAGATAAGGTATAAAGTATGATAAGATAAGATAAAGTATAAGGTATGATAAGGTAAGATAAGATAAGGTATGATAAGATAAGGTATGATAAGGTAAGGTTAAGACAAGATAAGAAAAGTAAGATCATACAAGATAAGAAAAGTAAGATCATACAAGATAAGATAAGATAAGATACATGATAAGGTATGATAACGTAGGATAAGATAAGGTATAAGGTGTGATAAGGTAAGATAAGAAAAGGTAAGATAAGATAAGATAAGATAAGATACATGATAAGGTATGATAACGTAGGATAAGATAAGGTATAAGGTGTGATAAGGTAAGATAAGAAAAGGTAAGATAAGATAAGATAAAATAAAAGGCATGATAAGGTAAGATAAGGTATAATGTATGATAAGGTATGATAAGAAAAGTTAAGATAAGAAAAGATATAAGGTATGATATGGTAAGATAAGGTATGATAAGGTAAGGTTAAGATAAGATAAGATAAGTAAGATCAGACAAGACAAGACAAGACAAGACAAGACAAGACAAGACAAGACAAGACAAGACAAGATAAGATAAGATAAGATAAGATAAGATAAGATAAGATAAGATAAGATAAGATAAGATAAGATAAGATAAGATAAGATAAGATACATGATAAGGTATGATAACGTAGGATAAGATAAGGTATAAGGTGTGATAAGGTAAGATAAGAAAAGGTAAGATAAGATAAGATAAGATAAGATAAAATAAAAGGCATGATAAGGTAAGATAAGGTATAATGTATGATAAGGTATGATAAGAAAAGTTAAGATAAGAAAAGATATAAGGTATGATATGGTAAGATAAGGTATGATAAGGTAAGGTTAAGATAAGATAAGTAAGATCATACAAGACAAGACAAGACAAGACAAGACAAGACAAGACAAGACAAGACAAGATAAGATAAGATAAGATAAGATAAGATAAGATAAGATAAGATAAGATAAGATAAGATAAGATAAGATAAGATAAGATAAATGTAAAACTGCACCACCAAATAATACAAATAACATATAACTACAGTACCAATAAGGCACAGTGTTATAAAACAGACTTAATGCACATTACTGATATTTTGTTGGATGTAAATTCTAAGATAAACAAATATTCATTTTATGCATCTGTATTTGTTTCTGATATTATTATTGTTCGAACTGTTGCTGCCACTGTCACTCAAACTAACAACAGGACTATATGAACAACCTCACAACACAAGTATGATGTCTTATTTCCTTCCATTTATATATTTTATTTACATTTTTTTTTAACCCTGTCCCCTCTCTTGAACGTCTACATTTTTGTTTAAATATTTCATCTTTAGGAGAAGTGTTTAAACCATCTTAACTGCAGTTCTCAATGCAAAGCATGAACACAAGATGATTAACATTGTATATGTGTAGGATAGTGCAGTTAATCCAGTAAATCATGACAGCTGGGTGGAACGGGGTGTAGGTGGGAGAGACAAATCCGTAAGTCATTATAGTGAACTGTTATTATTGTATCATGTAGTGCCTGACACCTGTCTGCATATTATGAAGAGGCAGCGTATCTGATTACCATCAGTGTGGGAGGACATTTGTCCTTGACGAACCTCCATGGCATAGTTTTTACATTCAGAAAGATGAAAGTATCAGCTCACATCGGTGTCTGACAAGCAGAAAAACAAATATAATTGACTTGAACTTGCAAACTCAAAAACAAAAGGTGTACGCATCAGCTTTGGTAATTGAATACACTGGTTGATCAGATCCATGATAACAAGAGAAGAAAATATGTACAGAAAGATTAGATTCATTTATATGGGTTGCATTGAACAATTCTGTGAAAAATCTTTTAATGTTCTGCTCTTAAAAAAAAAAACACCAACACGTCTTAGCAGCTAATGTTACAAATCATAAATGTTTTTTGCTATCACACAGGACTCATAATTCTGAGCAAATCCATCACGGGGATATATTACCCAGAGTCCCCAGCTTAAGGCCTGGCTTTCTTTAGAAGTGGAAAACTATATCTTTAAGGAGAACACAGCTTCCTGTACTCGTTTTGCTTCAGGGGACATGAGTGAGCTGATGCAGTTCCCCATCTAAAGTGACAATCCTGACAGAATAAAAGTAATTGCAGCCCTAAACACTGGGCAATGGATCTGACAAACATTTAGATGCTATCTCCCAGTTACAGTGAATAACTGTGCTGCCACTCCTACCACACCAGTGTAGCCAGTGGCAACACCAGCCAGACATGTAATCCCTTTAGACAAGAGAACACCTCATCAAGCACAGGCCCAAATCAAAGTAATTGACAAAAGCAGGGGGATAATGAATAAACCACCACTGGATAACCAGGCATTTTTACGAAAATAAATGGTCTCGCTACTTGTAATGCGCTGTCTGGCTCGACAATGAAGGCGAAGAATTTTAAAAAGTTAAAACTGACGGATATGAAGAAATGTGTGACGTCTCTTTTATAAATGATTATGTGTTGAGTTGCAGTGAAAATACTACAGTCTATGGGCTGTTGCATTCAAATAATATATTCTATGATTCCAGTCCTGGGTGTTTTATTGCAAACTGCAGTCTTGATGCATGCAAACAATCAAGTATATGACTAAAATGACTTTACTACCACCTTCTGTTTTACTTTTACTCTGCTTGTTACTGTTATTGTACCGAGCACTTGTAAGCCAAACAATATTTCCTCATCTCGTTTATGTCCCCTCTGGGTCACACTCAGTTTCTGGGCAAAGACTTCATCACATACTCAGCCTATTTACAGATGCAATTTTATTCTGGCTGCTGCAAAGATAATTCTACTGTATGTTTCTTCCTTGATCATGTTTTCATATCCATTTTCACGTCTCCAGCCCCCCTGTGTGTCGGCCAAAAATTTAATGAGGTCAAAAAGTGCGTAGCCTTTGTTAGGAATTACGTGGGTGATATTTTGGTCATTTAAAAGCAATTTCTTTATGTTTTAAAATATATTTGCATATTTAATGTCCATCTCAGCCTCCCAGATTGACATATTGTGGTGCGGTTGTAGTCATTAGAACAGCCTTGTGGGTCTGTAATTGGGATTATCTTCGACACCTCTGTGAGGATTTAGTTTTGTGTGAAGTTTTTCTGTTCAGTTGGGTAGCAGAAAGTCAATTCCCTCTTCGCTCAAAATAAAGTGTGTGCTTATATATCCGGCAGAAAAGTTAAATTAAGCACTTTCATTCAACTATTTATTCATCTCTGGGTCATTTTATTGTTTATTTTAAACATTTGCTTATGTCTGTAAATTAGCCAAAATGATTATAATGGTATCAAATTAGGGCTGGGCAATAAAACGATAACAATATAGATTGCAATATAACTTTTCCTTGATAGAAATATGAGACATGCTTGATACAATTTCGATAGAATTCATTCATCTGTGTTTTGACAGACATAAGAACAGCCAACCATAATTCACCCCATAACGCTGAATGTATCATATTTGATACATGAGTTTTGAAGCCTTCTACATGATCAGTGTGGTATCTTTTTTCTTGAAAAACCTGATGTATACAATTAGATACATGCAATACATGGATAATCCACCAGGGGGGAGGAATTCATTCACCAGAGGCCTTTCCAGTGAAACTACAAGACTGTCATTAATGAGGAAGGAGGAAGAATTTAGACAATTTTTAAAAGGAATTACCAATTTGTTAGACATGTTTGTGTGATATCATGTTTTTATTTTGAGACCTGATGTATCAAATATGATACAAAATTGAACAATCATACATTGGAATTGATATAAAAAAAAAAAAAAAGTTTTTGGTTGCTCAGAAGGACCAATAAAGGCTCCAGTTTCAAAGAACTGGAATTTTCTGCCGATGATTTAATGGTTCAGGCTTTACAGGGTTAAGTAGCGCCGCACAGAACCAATCACGCTACAGCCACAGTAAGTTAGGTTGAGGTCCACAGCACGGGTGTAAGAGCAGCCGCAGCACACGCTAATGTTTGGGCTGCAGAGGGAGGTAATGAGTGTTCCTTTGGGAGAAAATTTGGTCTAGAACTTGGGTGACCCAGTTACTGAAAAGTAGGGTGCAGCATAGAATCTGGGAGTCAGACATTCAAAGTGTGTTCAGTTTCATTTTCAGTTTACGGCAGTTACAGAACGCAGCCCCATGTATATACCCCCAGCTGGGGGGCGCCCCTAGCAATTTTGGGCCCCAATTCAGTATTCTGTCGATCTGTCAGAGTGGGGGTGGGGTGGAGGGCAGCAGTTACGTATGTGGGGGTGCAGTCCATAATTAACGTAACTAACGCTGGTGTGAAAAGAAAGTGAAACTTAACATACTTTCAACATCCGACTCCTGGCTTCTATGCCTCTATTATACAACAGATCTTACATGACATTTTTACAACTTCTAACCTGTATCCACTGGACCCCCTCCACTACTCTATGGGCCCCCCACAAATGCTGGGCCCCATGAATTTGTCATGTCCCCCCCCACACACACACACACACATACACACCTTATGGCGCCCCAGACCCCCCGGTATTGTTTGGTGAAGATAGTCTGTTTTTCTTTGTGTTCTCTTTTAAAACGTAAAAGCTTTTTCCTGCTGGTCAGACTTTTAGTTTACTTTTAAATAAATGTACCTGTTTTATTTGTCTGAAACAGTTGTATAATGTTCTTCAGCACATCTGTCATGTTCAACCTCTGACAGAAAATAAATCAAAAATAACCTTCTGATGTCTTCACAACTGCGGAACGGAAAATTTCAGCTTGACAAAAATAGTGATTTGATTTATATCGTGATATGAAAAAAATTATTGAAATATGATTTTTTTTTCATATCACTCACCCCTTGTTAAATAATGAAAAATAAATCATGACGTTCACCACTGTGTATAATTATTATATTCATGAGGGTTAGAATTTTCATAAAAAAGAAAAAAAAAACTCCACTTTAAGTCTAATGTTTCACTCTTTGTGCTTATTTGGCATGTGGAACGGTACAAAGAATTGAATAACACCCTTAAGATAATATCTTCCCTTCAAAACAAAAGGAAAGATGACAGAAAATAATTTACCCTTGAAAGAGATATCCAAGTTTCCAGCGTCAGCAAGTGTACAGATCACAGGGGTTGAGGTGACTCACTTGTTTCTCTGCCTTCAGTGTAGCTTTCATGCAATGTTTCACCTCATTACTGTAAATGTCCTCTAACAACTCCAGCAATCAACCCATATCTGTCTCTCTGCACGCACTGGAACAGTAAGTTTGATATATTTCCCTCTCAAAAGGCCCATGTGATGCTGTTGCCTCATCTGCCCCAGTTTCAGAAGTATAACTTGATGGTCTAAAATCAATGAGAAGAGAAGAGCAGAAGAACTAGACCAAAGCATTGGATTTCAGCTTTATTTAGTGAAGGGAGATCAGAATAAACCACATTTAGGGTAGAAATGAGGACTCCCTTTTATATGTTACAGTAATATAATAAAGTACAGTGTAATAAATGATGCATGATGAAAAAGGTAAACACTGAATGCAGTGTACGGTTACTGTAGAAAACCAAAAGTGTTAGAGGTTTATTGCCTTTAAATGAAACGATCTTCACATAACTGGTCAACTAATAATTCTTAAGTAATGCTGAATTATGGGGGTGGAAACAGGGCAACTTATTGAACAACATTTTGAGTCTAATTTTATTCCCATATTAGGATATTAATTCCAAAGTGGACAGATGGCACCATTTGCATGTCTACCAGCACTCTTCAGGATCAAGCAGCAATTTTGCACTTCACTGCAACCGTCTCATAAGAAGGTCACCCATTAAGTTATGCACAGATTTAAAAGCTTTTTCATGTATTATGAAACTAATTTTTAAAAAGGGAAAGCATGTGTCTCATTTTTCACCGAGCTTGTTGGGACTCAATAACCACTTTTAGTTTTGCTCCTAAAAAAATAAAAGAAAATCGAATTGTTCAACTATTTAGCATCAACAATTTTTTTTTTTGCTTCATTCCAATAATAATAATAATAATAATAATAATAATAATAGCGAGGTGTTAAGCTTGAATAGAATCCATGAGCACAGATGGAAAACATCATAGTGACCTTGACTAGTCCTTTCAGCTCCATGTGTACCCTGCACCTCTGTGAGGACAGTGTTAAAGACTCTGACTCATTGTCATTACAGAGGGGAAAATGTTTGGGGGATCATCTACATCTCTGATTTAATGATGCATAGTGAAATCTTATGAGAGTCACTTATGTCCCATAAAATCTCTGGACAAAGCTGTAAAATCAATGACCTGTTTTGTTACTTAATGAGTAGCTCAACTGTGGAAAGGTTGGGCCTCTCTGATTCTTATGCCCCACCCTTTGAAGTGTAAACTTTGCAGTCCGGCATCAAAAATATAGTCCTGTTATTTATGATTTTATGGATACCTGCATTTACAGCCTTCAGTGATCAGCCAATGTCCTCTGAGCTACAGTATGATGTTACACGATTACACAACTGTGTCACTTATAAAGTAAATCCTTATAATCGCTTTCCGTATTGTTCTATATTGAAGTTTGGATACTTTCCTGGTCATTGTACTACAGTGCGGTGGATGTCTTCCATAATATTGTACCTGCTAATCTCAGTGGGGTATTAAAACTGGAATGATTGGTATGCAGCCTTAATGTGGGAGAGTTAAGAGTTAGGGGTGAAAGAAAGGATATAAAACCAACCAGGGGAAAAATTAATATGAGGCAAGGTAGTGGAACTGATAGTATTCTATAATGTGTTGGCACCGAGGAAAAAAAAAAAAAAAAGTCACCAAATATAAAGTGATGAAAGTTTGTGGATTGTATGGGAGGTTTTGTTATAGCACAACAGAAGCTCACCACAACAAAAGCTCTAAACCACAGCGTTTGATGATATTCAGTGAGTTTGTTTTCTGAAAAACTCTGAATTAAATTGTTTTTTCCCTCCTTGTTTTTTTTTTTTTTTTTTTTTTTTTTTCTTTTTCAAACTTTCCCAGTTGAAAAATAAAAGTAGTGAAGCTGTAGATCCAGGTGAAGTGTGATTATGTATTCAGCCCCATCCTTGTAAATCCATAATCATTAACATCTGCTCCAGCTTTCTTTATTGAACTATTTCGCTCATGTGTGGTCCACTTATCCTCGTTAACTCCACTTTGGCCAACTCAGCACATAGATCCAAAGACAGATAGAAAGAAACAGGAAAGAGAGAGAGAGAGAGACACAAACGGGGAAGGGAGGTAGAAGGGCACCTTTTTGGAAGATAAAATAAATAACTTCTGTCTCTATTTTAAGCTTTTAGGTCCAAGCGTACACACCGCAGACATGGCTTTAACTCCCCTGTTTTTTTAGTCTGGGGAAGTAATTCCTTAGCCTACTGTATTTTGACAACTGACCCATAGATTTGCTGTCTAGTCGCAGGATGTCTTGAAATAATATCTATAATTGCCTCTCAACAATATTGATTCAGACAAGGATAAAATAAGAGCACAGCAAGTATATTGAAAATTTGTTGACTGATGAAATTAAAAACTCATTAGAAATCTTTTTGACCTTGTCCCTGTCGTACTTTTACAGTAACATCGTATGTCCAGGAAATACTGAAGTATAACTGCCATTATTAGGAGTACTAGCAATCTTAATAGTACTACTACTACTACTACTACTAATAATAATAATAATAATAATAATAACATAGTACTAGTTTTTAAGGTTATTTGATCTCCCACTTATACCAACAGATCAACCTCATATGTTCAGGTCCTGCTGATATCTAAACACACCTAATGTGGATATTTTGGTAAAATTGATATTTTTCTCCATATGTTCATTTTTAAAAATATCCTCCAGATTGAAGATTTTCAATCCGTGTCGACAGGGAAAACAGGAAATAATGAAAATGGTGGCAACATGCTCAAATTGATGCATCCCCCACTATGGCTTCACATAATGCACATGCATCTGTAACCATAGCAACATCAACAACAATGGCAAACATATACTGGCCTATTTACATTCATCATTACTTTATTTAATGTGTCTTTTGAATGCGGATCTTCCCTGTAAAATGTGAGTCATCTGTATGAGGATACTGTTCCTGAAACACCACCGTGATGGCTGTGTATTGGGTGTTATAGTCCAAACAGAGATGAATCCTTTTTTTTTTTTTTTCCTTTGAAAAAGTTTTTCATAAACATGGTATCATCTCAAGAAATGTGCATGTTGAAATAAAACCACTGAAAATGCTGTAGTATATATGCCAGACCTGTAAGTGGCGCTGTAAGGCTGCCACAGAAATACACTAAATACACAAAATACATCATAAGCAGAGAAGGAGTCATGGTGCATGTGTCTAAAACTTGTGCGATGTATACTCATTCGTCATTGTTTCTGTTGTTGGTGGTGTTAGTGCATGTAGGTTCAGGTGTGTATGGGATGTAAACAAAGAAATGCACGGGTTGTGTTTTGAGATGTGTTCACTATGGAACCCAGTTACAAAAATTTGCATATTCGTGCTCCCAAAACACTGGTTCTGTGTGGACAAAACAACCATATGATTAAAAAAAAAACAAAACAAAAAAACGTCCATGCTCAGAGGCTGCTTTGCTGAGGTATTTTACATACTGTCGATGTACATGACTGCCCTCTACTGGCCTGGCATGTCTTTATCGAGTGCTTGTAGTCATTTATCCATTTATACATGTGCTTTATTGCCCCGCCCCCCAAAGGGGAGGCAAGGGGTGTGGTTTTTGGTTCAGTTTGTCTGTTTTTGTTTGATTAACACTTGAGCAGCAAAAGTAGGCTATTGGTTGAATTCATACCAAATTGGGTTTATAGATTGCCAGTGACACAGAATAGATCTGATTACATTTTTGGAGAAGTAGGTCAAAGTTCACATTTTTTATGAATTTTTAAAATCTTTTCTTCCCCCATTTTCTAATAATGAGCAAAATTTCAAATATCTGTAGCAGCAAGGCTATTGGTTGAATTCATACCAAATTGGGTTTATAGATTACCAGTGACCCAGAAGAGATGTGGTTACATTTTGGAAAAAGTAGGTCAAGGTTCAATTTTTTGATGAATTTTTTTTATCTTTTTTTTCTCTATTTACTTATAATGGGCAAAATTTCAAATGTCTATAAAAATATCAGTTTCGTTTTGATTTACTTCAAACTTGGCACATATATGGAGGCGATTGACATGCTAATGTCAGCACATGCATAAACATGATGACATCAGCTGGACTGATGCCAAAATAAGCTACAATACGTGCAAGGGGCGGGGTTTGTTGTGCCTAGCACCACTTGTTTTTTAAATTTTTTTTCACATAAAAAAATAAACCGAACATCAAAAGAAATTTATCACATATTCTATGTGATGCCATTTCACACCATTTAATTAAATATGAAAACAAATTCTTCCTTGTTCTTAAAAAACATTTAATTAACAAACAAAATACAACAAACAACAAAACAGTGGATGAGTATCCAGAGGATAATGTAAAATATGACAAAGGGTAGTTCAACAAAGTTCACATTTAGCAACAAGCAACATTATTAAGCCACAGCAAGTCAAAGATTTACCAAATGGTCCAGATCAATGTCCTCAGTACTGGGTCTGTCCTCCCTGAGCCCTAACACAAACTGTGCACCTTTGACCATTTGGTCAATCTTTGACTTGCTGTGGATTAATAACGTTGCTCGTTGCTAAATGTGAACTTTGTTGAACTACCCTTTGTCATATTTTACATTATCCTCTGGATACTCATCCACTGTTTTGTTGTTTGTTGTATTTTGTTTGTTAATTAAATGTTTTTTAAGAACAAGAAAGAATTTGTTTTCATATTTAATAAAACTGTGTGAAATGGCATCACATAGAATATGTGATAAATTTCTTTTGATGTTCAGTTTATGTTTTGTAAAATATCTGCGTTAGTGTGGACGGGGCACTCACTCTGCTTTACTGTACAGCATCAACATCTCATGTTTGTGTTCAAATGCAATTATTTTGCACAAGCTGTTATAGTTTTAGGGATGAATTGCTGACTTGATTAGACTGTGAACACAGTAAACATTCAGAGGGTTTGTACACACTGTAGAGGTGCAGATTGTGTAGATGCTGCATAAGCATTTGTATGAGGCACCTGTGTCCTCACTTTGTGTCACACTCAGCAATGACTGAACTTTTCTGGGCTGTGAATGTTTTACTGATCTCTGTGATGCAAATGTTCAATAGTACATTGGACGTTGTAATGTACCATTAAGTTTGTCAAAACCTGTTCTAGTAAAGTCAAAGTAGCTTCACATGGATCCAAAGAGGGAAACGATAGAAAGGTGTGGGTTGCTCAGTGACTTGCTAGTAGTGATAAAATATAAAAACATATGGATTGCGATTGCACCATACTTAGGTGACCTTTTGAAAATACAGAGCAAAGCACTTTGATGTTTGAACTTTGATGTTGCTGGACTGATCATCTGCAATATTACCAAACAAACATCACTCTTGTACTGATGCTCCACTGGTGCCCATCAGCATCTACACTCCACATCTAGACTGTAAATACAGTGGGTTGTATTTTTGTCTAAATTATCTTATCTTATCTTATCTTAGATAGAACTTTACTGATCCTTTGGGTAGAGCCCTCAGGAAGCTGAGGTTCCAATAGTAACACAACACTGGATATACACACAAGAAATACTACAAAAAGAAAATAGCAAAACAATAACTCACAGTATTAGAACAGTATTGAAAACCACAGGCAATAATAATAAATAGCTAATTATGGTGTATGTATGTATGTATGTATATTATATATGTATGAATGTATAGTTTAATATTCACAGGATAAAAGTTATAATAAGGTGATAACGGTAATAATAATAAAACCCTGCCCCTCACATGTGTTGTGTCTTATTTTGGCATCGATCCAGCTGATGTCATTGTATCATGCATCAGTTGCCTCTATATACGCATGTGCCAAGTTTGAAGTAAATTGAAACAAAACTGATGTTTTTATAGACATTTGAAATGTCACTCATTATAAGTAAATGGGAGAAGGAAAAAAAAAAAAAAAAAAAGAGTAAAAAAAATGCAGACAAAACTTGAACTTTGACCTACTTTTCCCAAAATGTAACCACATCTGTTCAGGGTCACTGGCAATCTATAAACCCAATCTGGTATGAATTCAGCCAATGGTTTTGCTGCTAGAGCGTTAACAAACAAAGAAACACAGAAACATACAAACAAACCAAATCAAAAACGAACCTCTTTGCCTCCCCTTTGGGGGGCAGGGTAATAATAAGTTGTCTCTCAAAAACAGCCTCTTCTTTTACTTAAGCACTATTTATTCCTCACAGCATTATTTTTGGTATTCATAGAATACATTTCTTCCTTTGTCACTCTGCATTTGTACCACAAAGCCTTACTTGACATTGGCTGCTTAGAGGGAACATGTGCAAAAGACTCAACTGTCTATAAACTGAAATACTTTGCGGTTTTAATACAAGAAGATAAACATTTATGTATCCATAAATACACCGACTATTACTCAAATGTTAAAGATAGGACCGGTTCTAAAAAAAAAAAAAAAAGAAAGGAAAAAAAGGCAAATTGCCAGAATTATTCATTGCAATTTCATACAGCATTTTAGGGCACAGACAGTCGATACATCACCATTTTCTCTAACAGAGAAAAATGTTACAAGATTCAGCCTAAAAGGCAATTTCAGCATCACTGCACTTTGGATGTACACTTCTGTTAAACTGTGCCTCAATTCAAGGCAAAAAAATAAAAAAAAAAAGAAAATAAAACATTTTTTTTAAGCTGTGAGCAAAACACAGTACAAGTTCGATCCCCTTTTCAGTGTCTCGGGCAGTTCCTTTAGCAGGTGATCAGGGCCATAACTAGAATATTATTTACTGGATCGGCAATGTTAAAGTTAATGTTGCAAAAATTCCCTTTCTACAGTCGGATTCCGGCTCTAATGAGGCTTTACTGATACAGCTTTGATGGCTCTGCAGAGGAGACATGCGCTTCTGGAGGAATGTCAAACATCTACTTTCACATTCTTGTGTACCGCCATTAGGGTCATTTAGTATTTGCATTGAATCACACAGTAGACAGCAGCAAAGTGAAAAAAAAAAGCCCAGGAAAAATCACATTGCACCTTGCACGTGTACAGGACTCAAAGTGTATTTGCATGTTCATGAAGGAAAGTGCAAGCTGTAGCTGCCTTTGGAGCTCTAAGTGCACGCGATGTATTGATTTGAAAGTCATTTCAGAGTAGCATTACATACTATAAAAAGATATTTTAAAATATCCTGGTGTAGCAGTGGAAGGACTTGCACTAAAGTGAATTTCATGTTTTATAACTGCTGGTTTCTATCAGTGTTATCCTGAAAAGATGTTTTATGCTTTTATGTGACAGAAAAAGAGGATTATCATTGCAAAGCCCCAAATAGAAAACAGCAAATAAGAAAAAAATATGTGATATTAACCCATAAATACCCAAAAGTCCCCAGGGACCAAAACCATCTACTGATGTAAATGTTGACTACCTGCTGATCCACTAATCCTACCAATACATGTAAAATACAGCTATTCATCTTTTCATGGTCATCAGATATGACCCATTTGGACGTTCAGAGGCTCCGTAGTGAACGTGGAAACACCGTCATCTTCTACAACATTAGCCCCTTTTACACAGCGGCTAAAATATACTTAGGGGGTAAAATGAGTGGCCATTTTGTCCAAAAAAAAAAAAAAAAGTCATAAGAAATGCATAGAACTGTGTTGAAATAATGCTAATACATTTGTGCACAGACTACTGATATTATTTGACAGTGGAAGCTATATTTTCAGAAATATTGGATTTTGAATAGCACGTGTATGTGAAAACTTTTCTGGTGGACAGACATGACATTACCCATGATGATCTGGTCAGTACCAGTACTTTAATAGTAATAAACTTATATACTTACTATTGCTAATTCTCCTCTTATTCATAAATGTTAGTATTGTGGATCTAAAACAATAACAGTTTAACAAACACATAAAATGTGGCAGTGGACAGATGTGACATGGTTGTTACAGATTCCATCATACTGATGCTCGGCAGCCATGTCACCGTTTCCACAAATGATCCCTGTGCAAAAACTAGTATCATAATTATTTATTGTATAGTTTATCATCATACTAAAGAGTAAATAACAATATAGAATTGTTATTTCTTTATAAAAATGCTTATTATTAGAAAACTGTTGATTTAAAAAGTGACGTGTGACATTCTTAATGTATGTATTCACGTAACATAAGCAGGATGGATCAGCACCATACTCCATATTGCAACCTGTAAAAATAAAACATGTGATATGTAGGATAGAATCTTGTAAGAAAAATTGGGGAATCTAAAAGAATAGAATATTTGTTTTTCAGGTAAATTCAGTTAAAATATAACTTGGCCATTTGCGACATGAAAATATAACATTAGTTGTGATGAAATTGGAGATTTTTGACCTGAAAACAGTTCATATGACCATCAACATGTTCCAACACACCTGAAATCCTGTAAATTTGCATAACTTGCATTTACCAACACAAAGTTCCTTTGGGGATTCACTTATATTGATTTCTTATGCACAAAGACATAAAAAATACCTCTAAGCAAATTTTAGCTGACAGCACTTCTGTAAATGGAATATTTAGCCATATTCCAGAATGATGTCTGTGTCAACGAAATGGTGGAATCATGTGGTCCCACCTTTATCGTGGCTCTGTAACTCCTCTGAAGGTAGTAACAGAGCCATGATAAAGGTGGAATCATGATTCTGGAAGACTATGTAAAAGGAACACCTCTCGTTCCACAACCAAGGTGTAACGTTTTGATGATGGCGACTCCCGCGCTGGAGAAACAGCGGGTGTATATGGAGACACTGGAATGGATTCTGTGCCAGACGCCCCGGGTGCCATGGCTACGTGCCACTGGTGCTGCAGCCGTGGCTGCTGCAGAACCCATGCCAGTGCCTCCATATGCGCCCGATGTCTCTCCCGCGCTGGGGGATTCAAAAATGAGTGCAGGCTATGTACAATAAACAAACACATCAACGCGACCAGAAAGATGTCGAACTGGGGAGACGCCAAGATCCATGAGCTGTTGTCACTTCAGGCGGAGGACTCTATCCATGCTAACATTTGTGGAACGATAAAAGGCGGGTCGACTCTGGAGAGGTTAGCAACACCGCTTTGCTCAGGGTAAATGTCGCACTATACGCTGCACTGCGTCACCACCCCTTTGATTCCGGAACACAGGTCTGCTGTATAAAAGTCCAGCCTGTCTCAGCTCTGTTACTCCTTTGTCTTGGCTGTGGAAATCGGTCGATGATGGAAAAAAGGTTGGATCACCATCTCACCTTTTTTCTGGGATCTCTGTGTAAAAGTGGCTGTAGAAATACTCTGAAATTAGTGTGTTATTGGAGGACATGACAAGATATTATTACTTTTGTTAAAATTTTCACTTTTTTTTTCATGTCATGTAGAAAATCAAGGTCAACGACATAACCATATTTGGTTCCTTGTCCATAAGTGGCAAAAAACCCCACAAATAAATAAATAAATATTTGAGAAGTATACATAAGCAATACAAGAAAACCACATGTAACATGAAAGGAACATGTTTTTTTAGAACATTAAACCAACATAAGTGCTAATCCAGACACCTGTTCATACCCACATTATCCTTTTGAACATCATTCCTTACATTAGTACATTCATAGTACCTAACAAAGCAGGTACACTCACCTTTTTTCTGGGATCTTTGTGTAAAAGCGGCTACTGATTCACCAGTAAAACCCATGGAATTAGATCAATGACAGTGGATGGACACAGTTTATCTTTAGTTAATGATATATTTTTCCAAAGGGTGACTTTTTTCTGCAGTTTTCTCTGTTCTTTATATAATAACCCTCAAATTTACTCTGAGTTTTTAAGAACATTTACATGATCAGTGAATTAAATGTAGAAAAATACATGATTTTTACTGAAACAATGCAAAATACAGAAAATGATATAATAATAAATGGTGATAATCACTAAAGAAAGGTTAAAATTAATTTGGGGACTGCCATAAAAGTACCACTGGATCTTTATGGGTTAAAATATATGACTTGTTTTATAGACAATATGAACCCAACATCTTTCATAGTTTGTCTGGTTAACTTAACTTTAATGAGGAATATAAAGCCATTACACATTCTGACTGCAACACATTCAAGAAAACAGGAAACAGGAATAAGAATGAGTTGAAATAACTGACAAAACAATGTGATTAGAAACAATTAATCACGATTTGGTGCAAAAGCAGCATCCAGGAAGAATGTGCCAAGACAAGGAGTTCCATTTGTCAACAAAATATGTCAGGAAATTCTTTAAATGTTTAAAAAGCAATGTTTGTCAAAGAAAGATAGGAAAGGATTTGGATATTCCACCCACTGCAGCGCATCATGTATTTCAAAGATTCACAGAATGTGGATGTATTTCAGCACATAAAGGCTAAAGGCACAAGCTGAACGCCCTCTCTGATCTCCGATTCCTCAGATGACACTGCATCAAAACGTCATTCATCTACAGCTGATGTCCGGAGGCGTCATCCACATCTAAAGACTTATTTGCGGGAAGAATGGATACAATTTCACCTCAAATATTTCACCCCTTTGTGTGTTCAGTCCATGAGCATGTTTTAAGTATTGTGAAAAGAAATGCCAATATTACTGAGAGCTAAAGACGTCACTGCTGGAACTTTTTCTTAAATATTTAGCATGTCTGAATGTGAGGAATGAATACAGTGTGTACTTGAGGTTGACAATTGATTATTCATATTTCATTATAATTTGGATTCTTTTTAAATGTGCATTACCCATACTGTTTTATTTTCTACTATATATACAAATGCCATCTCGTTCATGTCTGGTTCTGATCATTTGATAATATTTGAAGTCCTTGTGGAAGGCAGTGCTCTGGCAGCTCAGGTCATCTGGACTGTCATGACATTTGCAGGTGACAAGTGTTAAATCTGTGAAGAGGGGTGTGACACTATAAATAAAGAGTAGCTGGAAAAATCAAGAAAAAAACAACAACTTTTAATGCAAAAAGCTAAGTGGACAGTCAGGAAGTCTACTAAAAACTAACCAATAAAGACTCAAACAGCCACTGGAGACCACGACCATCTAGTGATGTAAACTGTTGATCCACTAATCTTATCAATACATGTAAATAATTGGTGTAAAATACAGTTTGTCATATTTTCATGGTCTTCAGATATGACCCATTTGGATGTTCAGAGGCTCCGCAATGAACGTGGAAACACTGTCATCTTCTACAACATTGATTCACCGGTAAAACCCATGGAGTCGGATCAATAACAGTGGATGGAGACACTTGGTTTATGTTCAGTTTTTTACTGAAAAGTCACTTTTTCTTCAATTTTCTCTGTTTTGATATAACTTTTGAATTTACTTTGAGCTTTTATGAACAACTACATGATCAGTGAATTAAATATAGCAAAATACAGGATTTACACTGTAAAAAACTCAAAATAAAAAGGATAAAATTACATTACCTCTGGAATGCCTTCCCAGAACACATAAAAAACTGTGATTCTATTACAACCTTCAAATCCCAGCTTAAGACTTATTTATTCAGACAGGCCTACTCAATTCCGTAATTTCACTTTTATCTACTGCCATTTTATGTACCTATGTGTTTTATATGTGTATATATGTAATTTTAATTGTGTTTTATTTATTTTTAACAACTTTGTACGGTGACCTTGAGTGTCCTGAAAGGCGCCTATAAATAAAATGTATTATTGTTGTTGTTGTTGTTGTAGTAATAATAATAATAATAATAATAATAATTATTATTATTATTATTATTATTATTATTATTATTATTATTATTATTATTATTATTATTAATAAATGGTGATAAAACACTTAAGATAGGTTAAATATAGGGAAAAAATCATTTGATAGTACTGGGTCTTTATGGGTTAATGTATTCTTCATTTGGATCATCTGAGATTTCATTTTTTTGGTTCGTTCATTTACTTTTCATCAAATCCACTTGCAGACTGGGATGTCTATGCACTTTTATGTTTTCATTCCTCATGCTGTTTGACAAAAACGTATGTTTCCGTGACAAATTCTCCAATGTAAAGCCCAACCGCATCACGCCGATCTCTTCAAAACAGTTTTAATTTTGGTGAAACTATGACAGAAAAAGCCCTTTTTGCTCTTCACAAAATGCCTTTCTTTCAAACACCTCAACCCCTAAACATCCACCTTCACATCCCACGTACACATGTATTTCCAGTTTCCAAACTCCCACACCTCAAAGCCAAGGTTCGATCGCAGCTTCTGTTGTGTTTCTAAATCAGTCATTCTTGTCGAAAGTCACCGAAACCCATTTCTGATACATCTAAGCAGCAAAATATACGAATGGAACCTCAAAATGACCTTGATTAAAACTTTGGAACTACTCCCTCTAATGTGAGTCATTTTGAGGGGTAATATTTTTGCCAGTATATTGCAGAAGTGATGCTGCAAACATGGTGAAACCTATATTAAATTAACATTTCTCAACTCATGAAATTTGCACACGTCTTACTAATGAAGAGGACTGGTCTACAAGGATAAAAAGCTTATGATCATGTATTTCATTAATGGTACTTTTAAAATATAAGAGGATTCTACGAGTAGTGTATGTGCAGGAATTTAATGGAACCTGAAATATTTGCATTATGATACAGTCTGGAAATGTGCCATCGCCTTCAACAAAGCACCTAAAATCCATATCCCAAAGCTCCCCAAACTTTTACCTGCTGGGATCTGTCAGAAGCATTTAGAGTTTTAGACTTTACACTTCACAGAGAATTATACATGGGGTTTTTCAACAGTGCAGGCTCAACATCATACAGACCTAATACATCCATGTTAAACAGTTGTCAAGATTAACACTGCCAAATATGTTTACATATCTTGCCTTCGGCGGAGAGAAGAACATCTAAGCTAAGGTCCCGCGGTGTGTGACTTTGTGATGTCTGTGTGATATCGCTCGGCATCATGGGAACTCCTTGGACTGTTGATGAAAAACTGCCAAATCTTTCATTTTCCTCTAGAAAGGCAGGGGTTTGAATTTTCCTCTCCCTCTTTTCATGTTATCTGAGGGACTTGTGGCCAAAGTGAATGATCTTGCCTCGAGGCGACGTCTTGTACTTATGGAAGTTTGAAACTTTTCACTAGGTAGTAATTTTATTTTGGACAGGTTAATTTATGCCCTTGTAATCAAGTTTAAAACCCATAAAAGTCTCAGTGTCAGTGTGTCAGCTTGTTAATGTCCATGCTTGTGTGCGTATGTTTATGTGTATGTTATTGTGTGTGCATTTATCCCCCTACAAACACAAATCACTTATGCCTCATATGCCCAAAAGCCATCATCAAACTCTTTGTGGAAACTGTATTGTCTCTGTCATTAGTCACACATTTCTATAAATATTCAATCAGCTTGACAAGAAACCGAACACCAAGTTTCAAAAAACAATCTCACCAACCCTTACATTATTTATTTCATACCCTCTTATGAATTATTTTTCTTGTTCAACTATCATGCCTTCCTATTTCATGTTTTATTTTCAGGGATATAAACCTCGGCAAAATAAAAGCTAAATCTAAAACATGTTTCATCATATAAATTCAGTCATAAATTCATGGCTTGGAAGCCTTTCGGATGCGGATTCTCCCCTGGAAGTTTACATAAACTCGTGAGGTACACAGATAATGTTTGATTTTCTAGGCCAAGAAACATTGACAAGAAATAAAAAAAAAAAAAAAAAAGAAAAAATAGGGTGTAGTGATGAAATAAATATGATGTTTGGTCTAAATTGTTTAGTTGGACCAGTTGTGGTTAAAACTGTAATTCTAAAGGAATCTGATTATCTACATCAGGGGTGTCAAACTCATTTAGTTCAGGGGCCACATACAACACAATAGGATCTCCAGTGGATGGAATCAGTAAAGTAATAACATTATATACTATAAATTATGTCAACTCCAAACTTTATTGTTTTCAGAGTCAGAATCAGAAAACGAAGATAATCCCAGGGAGAAATTTGGTGTGGCAGTCGCTCCATTCAAGTATAATAAAGAGTAGCCAGAAAGAAATTAATAAAACAGAAAAAGAAAAATAGATAAATATATATAAAGCTCTAAATATACAAACATATATACAGGGTGTCCCATAAGTCTCCATACATAGGAAGAATAAACGTTTCTTGACATAAACCATTTTTATTTATATAATATGCTCTATATGACTGCCATTTTGTCGGGAACACATTTCAATGCGTGTCCTCCACTGCTGAAGAACTATAAAGAAGAAATATAAAGAAATACATGTTAGAACCATATGTATTATGTCTCCTATGTATGGAGACTTATGGGACACCCTGTATAGTTCAGACTATATACAGGGTGGGGAAGCAAAATTTACAATATTTTGAGGCAGGGATTGAAAGACAGTGTATGACCAATTAGTTTATTAAAAGTCATGAGAATTTAAATCTTCAAATCATACTTTACTGCATTTCTAACGGTCTTGCTGTCTACCTCAAGTTCAATTGCCATTTTTCTCATGGATTTGGTTGGATCATTTAGGATTTTGGATTTGAGAGCTTTAATAAAAGCTTTGGTACATTTTTTTGTTGCTTCCTCCACTTCCAGACTTTGTCGTAATAGTTTTGCTCATAGTCATTCTCTTCTTTCCATTATAAACAGTCTTTATGGACACTCCAACTATTTTTGAAATCTCCTTTGGTGTGACGAGTGCATTCAGCAAATCACACACTCTTTGACGTTTGCTTTCCTGATTACTCATATGGGCAAAAGTTTCTGAAAAGGTATGGATAATAGTGTTAGGTATGATTATGACATCAATATATGTTTGGTTTCAAAACAATTGACGTAGTGCCTGCTGAGAAAAAACAACTAAATGTTCATTGTAAATTTTGCTTCCCCACCCTGTATATCTTTGCTTTCTCTGTCCTATTGACTATGTAATAACAAAGCATGTGTGGGAAAAAAAAAAAGAAAAAAGAAATGAAACGTTCAGTACATTTAGTTGGTCTGTACATTCTTTCCACATAAGTCAACCCTTTGAATGTCATTCACTTGTGTTTGCTTGATCGCTCTGTGCCGAGACATCAGCAGACCACAAACATTCACCCATTGTTTAAGTCTGATATTCAGCTTAGCAGGTCATTAGTCCTTGTCTGTGCCATTGTTCATATTCAAAAACCCATGTTCTTTTCATCATTCAGCCTATTTAAGCTCCATTTTCCCAAGTCATTTTTTGTGATGAATTGGCCCCAACAGTAGCACTTCAATCAGGCCTGATTTTCTATAACACGTTAGAAAATGAGAGAGAAAATGATATGGAAATAAATCACATTTTGCTACTTGATCAGAACCACAGCCTGAGCCTGAGCTGCTCTCTGCCTTGAGTCAATTACTCATTACACACAGCTATTGACCTTTCTTCCAACAGGAAGTTCAGTGAATATCTCTGCGAGGATTGTAATTGACAAGATGTCTCTTTTAATAGAAAAATGCCCACATTTCCTCACAAGTTAATTATAAATTCAATAGCAGACCCAACGGCCACAGCCACTGAGAAAGGTTAGTATAGACATTTGTACCTGCCAGGCCACCCATACATGAACGCATAATTTAATCCTGACAGAGGACCCATTAACACATGTACTTTTAGGCCATTTAATACCGCGGAGTGTCACAATTTAAAAATTCAGATCCATATACAGTACATAACTCCAGAAGCATGTGACGTGGAAATAGACACTTTTAAGTAATTTGTGCTGTGTGGAGTAGCAGGTATATTCATGCTGTGAAGAATATTTGCCTGTCTAGATTTACCAGAGCTTTAGTTTCCACAGCGGAGTGACGTAATCCAGAATCATGGGACAATTTAGAAGCGGCAAAACATCCTGCAATGCAAGAAAACCATAACAAGTCCCCTCTATGATGTACATTAATCTGCCCTTCAGTTGCCCTGAAGCTCGTCTTTGAACTCGCTTCAGTGGAATAGCAACGGTCAACATACAGTCAAGTCCAATTGTAAACAATTTCTTTGAAAGCAGTTCGTTTTTATCTCTGAAAAATTCGTGACATTTCCTGACACATAAACTCGAAAAGGTGCCTGGATGTTTCTAAAATCCCATCACATCAGACCTCTCAACCTTCACAGCCCTTTTTCTTATCTAAAGTGATGTTGATGGGACAAAGGAGGAGATGACAGGCTGTGCATGTCCTTTTTCTAAACCTACACACAGAAACTCACAAAAGCTGTGGATGGGTGAATTTCTGCTGGATTTTGTCTTTAGTGAACTTCCCGGGAATAATAACCCCACTGTGATATATGCTTTAAAACCATGCAAATATGTTTACAAGCAAATTGACATTCTCTTTACACAAATCCTTTCTGTCTATTAAAGCAGAAAAAAAGGAAAGAAAAAAAAAAACACTTAATGGTATCACGCTGATTGTAAATTAAGTCATGTTGAAGACTTATGGCTGGGAGCTGCGTTGCTGTCACCTCTGAATTCTAGTGAGAGAACAGAGGCTAAACAGAAAAGAGATGAGTCATTTCAAAACAACGCACAAGAGCCTCATTTATATGAGGAGTTAAACATCATTTTTCTAAAAGGATGACATTGGGCCATGCTGATCATTTTTCTATTTGTTACTCATTTTAGACTTTTCAACAAACATCAATACATCTGATTTGCTTTGTAAAGTGAAATTACAGGACTTAATTCAACTGTGTCTTTCCCTATCCCATCTTTTTCTTTGTTGTTTTCAAAAAAAGTGCTCTGCAAACACGGAGTCATTTAAGGAAATATCTGCGTCCACACGAAAACCACTGAAAACGATGTAGTGCAAATGCCAGGCCTGTATGTGGTGTTGTAATGCTCTCGCAAAACAAACAAAGAAGACATGGAGCATGCGCATAAAGCTTGCTTGGTTCTACTGGGTCTGATCCAATATTTCCTCCTGGTTACCCCTGTCCATGGTAGATCCAAGAGCATGTGGTGGACATTGTTAGCTATGGTTGTTGCTCATTGTAATGAAAAAGTAGCCGAAGATTTTGATTCGGTATTTCCGAAAAGCTCAATAGCTGTTGTAGCACAAGCAATACTCTGTAGTGAAATAGTGTCTTGCTTCTGGGGTGAAAGGGTAGAGAGGTGAGACCATGACATTATCATTTCAGAAAAGTCGAAGATGAAGACGCAAAACTGGCATTCTGGACGAAAGGCCTATCTGATACAAAACTTTTGCGGATATGACCAAAACCGTCTTCGTATGGACAGGAGCCAAGTGTCCTGCTTATACAGTTGCAGAAAAAAATTTTAGACCACCCTTGTTTTCTTCAATTTCTTGTCTATTTTAATGCCTGGTACACTGTAAGCCCGGATAAGTAGAGTTTACTCAAAAAATTTGAAGCAAGTGATTGCACTTAAATGATATGAGTAATGATCGACTAATCATTTGGTTTAAGTAGGTTCAACTTTAATGCTAAAAGTATTGAACTTAACCCTTTCATGCATTGTGGTCACTACAGTGGACAGTTATTCTCCAGCTGTTCTCTTGTATATTCATAGGTTTTGTTGTTTTAGTTCCATATGAGCCAACACAGTGGACACTTATGCAATATCCCATAATACACTGCAATTCATACCATTACTATAACTTTGCTGTTCTTGATAAACCTGATCTGCAGTAACATGTTTAAGTGTAAATCAGTTGTTATTTGTTTGACAAAAAGAGTTGTTTTTTGCATATTATATGAGGTAATAACTAGCATTAGAGTATGTTAAAATGTGAGAAAACATCAAATTAGCAGCCTTAAAAATGGTTTTATTTCATTGTTTTCATTTTACTTTCTGATATTAGGTTTTAAATACGTATTTCTGTACTTAAAAAATTAAATGCATGGACATTTTTGTAACTCCATGTAAAAAAAAAAAAAAAAAAACTTGATCGCAATTTTTTTTTATGCCTAAGGAGATATGAAAACACTCCAGAAAAAGAAAAAAAAAATCTTGACTAAGGTTCTCATAAGTCATGCATGAAAGGGTTCAACTATTAAGTAGAAAACACTAAAAGATAAGTTATTTGTACTTTAAATCTATTGTAAAATCAACCCCACTATCCAGCCATTCAACTCAGCATTTTAGGTTACACTGACTAATTTTCTCAATTGCAGCCAGATTAATTTATCATTGATTAAACGACTTTTTTTAAGATAATCAAACTCAAAATCCTACTCCTGACTACAACCGCTGTGAATTTATTCAACTTAATATATTGTAGCATGGATGGAAGTTAGCTCAGTATCATTTGCCAGTACAGGAAACACTTTTAATTTGACAAGACATAAGATTTCCAGTGTATAATAACAGTTCTAGATGAACAGTAAAGCCACTGTTCTTCCTCTGGCTCTGACTCATGGTGCAGCTCTACAAAAATACAAAAACAAACACAAAACGGCCAATAAACACTGCCATACACACATTAAATCCAAATTAACACTAACACCACAACCTCGCTGAACCCCTGCACAGAAAAATAACACATTTTCAACAACATGCCCAATACCCACAATGCAATACGAAGATAAAAAGGTGTGGTCATGACTAAAACTTAGTGATTTAATTCCATTCAACTTAAACTTTTTCGTACTTTCAACTATGTCTACAAATTAGTAGAATATGCTTAACATTTCATAGTAACATCATAAAACTTAAATCATTTAAGTGGATTGTAATTAAAGCATTTTAGTAAATACAAATTCCGGGCTTACAGTGTACAACTAAAGGTACGTTTGTTTGGACAAATATAATGATATCAACAAAAATAGCTCATAAGAGTTTAATTTCAGAGCTGATATCTATCCTATTTCCATGGTTTTCTTGATAATAACCAAAATCACTTCAGTTCTTACATCAATATCTATGGCATTGTACTGACAAAAACAGTGCTTTTAGGCATTCCATGTTTTCTTCTCTGACTGTTTTAATCACATGATACATACAGGAGTTAGTACTTGATAGCATAACCATAAAAGCAGCAAATTTAGTATAATGCAGTCTTGATCTGATAACTACTACTGTGACAGAAATTGTATCAAATTAATTAAAAGTATAAGTTACACATTTTACCTCATGGACTTCTTATCAACAGATATTTAATTAGTTATTTATTTGAAAATATTGAACAGCAGGGGGAAGTCACCAGAATGCACCCATGGGGATCAAAATTACCAGTAAATTAACAATATGTCTCCATATATTTTATCATTCACCCAATTTCATGTGAAGCACTTTGTTTAATGTTACACACGTGTACTACATCATAATCCAGTTTTCTTTGTCAGATAAAAACTTCAGTTAACCCTTTCATGCATGATATTTTTGAGTGTTTTTATTCCTCTTTAGGCATGAAAAAAAAAAAAAAAACAATGTGATTGAGTTGTTTTTTTTTAATGTTTTTTAAGGAGTTACAAATGTGTCTACTCTGCTGGACACCATGTATTTAATTTTTGAAGCAAAGAAACATGTATTTAAAACCTTATATCAGAAAATGATATGGAAAATTATGCGATAAAAACATTTTTAATGCTGCTAATCAGATGTTTTCTCACATTTTAACATACCTTAATACTAATTATTAATCACTTCATGGAGATAATATGCAAAAAAAATAAATAAATAAAAAGCCATTTTGCTTAAAAAAAAAACCCTGTTCATTATAGTCTAATAACAATTAGCAATTGGTTTCCACTCAAACATGTTACTGCAGATCAGGTTTATCAAGAACTGCAAAGTTAGTGTAATGGTATGAAAGTCAGTGTATGGGATGGTGCATAAGTGTCCACTGTGTCAGCTGATATGGAACTAAAACAACAAAACCCATGAATATACAAGAGAACAGCTGTACAATAACTGTCCACTGTAGTGACCACTATGCATGAAAGAGTTAAATAATCCTGTCTGTCTTCATGTACTGCATCAGCTGATACTTGAAATTATAGATCTGTTACCTTAGCTTAGCTTTAGCCGGAAAAGAGCCACATTAACCCTTCAGAAAATGTCTTTTTTGCCAATTCTTTCACACTTTTGTTTTCAGGAACTTAACTTTCAATATCTGGCCAAAAATTATAAATATTGTAAATAACAAAACAGTGTGTTTTAGTACAAAAAGACAAAAATGGACTTGACGTTTTTAGCATATTTATTATCAGAAACAACTGTAAGCCTAAATGTCCATAACAAAACTTTTTGAGATTGCAGAAATAAACTTTCAACTATTTTGCATCTGCTCAAACATGCCTTTTGGTCTTGAACATTCAGTATCCATATTATGGCTTCATATTTTTTTGCTATTTTCAGGCGTTTTTTTTTTTTTTTAGCTTGTGTGGAAGTCTCTGAAAAGGTTCCTTTCTACTTGTAATAGAGTCCCACATTGCTGCCGTAAAGTGTTAAATAGTGTCGGAAAATTCAGGATCTCAGCTTTCCGATACCATTTGAATTTTGTGGATAGCAGAAACTGTTTAAGAGTTACAATAATTTGAATGCTGTAAGGTACAAAATGTAGCACTGGAGAGATCGGAGTTATTAAAGGGTTAAAACCACAAATCACCTCTGTTTTCAGTATAGTTTGTGTCATTAATAGCTGCACTAAAGATCTGTTTGGACCCATAAGCCTTCATCAGCCTCGTAATCAAACTAACCATGTAGAATTAATGCTCCAATTTCAGCACCTATAGCGCCGTTCTTTCCATTTAGAACTGAGTCCAGTGGAAAACAACAACAGTGTTTCTAGCTTTTATCATTTTGCCACTTTACTTGACTCTAAAAGGTGTTTCTTTTCTTAGCAGTTCTCCTCCCATCTCGTCACTTTGTGGCCCTTTGGTTAAAGACCCTGTGGTGTTAATTTTCCTCACCATAGGAGACCAACACAGTGACTCACTACTTCCTCTAGTGGTCATAAAATCTGTCAGACTGTCAGTATGAATAGATTTCAATAATATCACTACAATCCAGTACATCATTAGCACCTATGGCAGAAGGTCAGGACTTTTATTCTGAACACTCTAGGTCAGGGGTCTCAAGCATGTGGCACGGGGGAGTCTTGAATTGAATTAAACAAAATAATAATAATTAGCTTGAATTAAGGAAAAAAAATTGAATTGAGAAAAAAAAAAAATTAAACCAAAAAAAAAAAAATCTTGAATTAAGCAAAAAAAAAAATCTTAAATTTAGCAAAAAAAATCTTGAATTAACAACTTCAAATTTTTTTCTTTGTTTTAGTCCAAAAAATAATATTAAATTATGAAAATATTTACATTTACAAACTATCCTGTGACAATAAAATGTGAATAAACTGAACAAATATGAACAACCTGAAATGTCTAAAGAAAATTAAGCACAATTTTAACTATTTTCTGCACGGTTACTCAGTGTTTAGTGTCTTTATAGATCCATAATGCACATGTAGAAATGATAAGCTGAGGCAGAATATTGTTAAAATTGCACTTATTTTTCCTAAGAAATTATAGTTTTTTCAGGTTATTTAAATCTTTTTTGTTTGGATAGTTTATTTCATAGGTTTTTTTGCACTAAAACAAAGACAAAAATGTGGAGTTGTCATTATTTATAGGTTATTATGCTATTATTTTACTGGTCCGGCCCACTGGAGATCAAATCGGACTGAATGTGGCCCATAAAAGAAAATGAGTTTGAGACCCCTGCTCTAGGTCATTTTGGAATATCTTAAAGTCAAATTACCACACAGAACTCTTCCAGAATCCTATGAATCACAGTTTTTTAGCTTTCCATACACAGCAGACTTTGATAAATATGACCCAAAGGCACAGCGTAGTCAATGGCTTCACAGAGTTCAACTTCCTGCAGTTGAAAAACCCACATCGAATTCAGTGGACGAGGGAACAAAAACATTCCAGTGGACGAATGGAAATACAGAGAGTTCCTGCTGTTCCAGACTGATGAAAAGACAAGTATGGAGGGAATCCACATGAGTACATGCATCAATCATGCCACACATCAGGCTGTGGCACCGGGATGTGGGGTCTTTTTTTCTCTGTGGCATATATTTGGACCTTTGATAAAAAAAAGAGGCAGTGCTTCAATGCCACAGGATAGCAGAGTGCTATTGCCAATCAGGTGCATCCCTAACAGCATGGAGACGGTGCCACGAAAGGATTTTTCAGCAGGGTAATACCCCGTGGTACATGAAGAGAACTGTTCAAAAACCGCTCCATGAGCAATCCTGTCTCTTAGAAATTATACTCAGTGTAGAAAAACTGCAAATTAATTGTGTTACATTGCAGCCTGTAATGGTTTTTATTTGAAATTGATAATAAAGACTTTTTTTTTTTTTTTCCATACAGAGGGTATTTTGTGTTTCCTGCAGACAGAACCACCTACTGACTGAAATTTCCTGGTTTTATCTGTTGGTTAATTCTTAACCCTCTGTTATCCGGATGCGCCTTTCAGGCACACTTTGCACTTCGTGTTAAAAAAATGCATATTATTTTTCACAATTTAAATAAGGTTAGAATTCAAAAGTTGTTCATTTTTGCACGATCTTTAAAATTCTGGCCACCAACTAAAATTTGCACATTGTAAACAAAAGAAAATTACAAGACTAGCATCTGTCTCCCAAGTGTGCCTAAAACACACTATTTCTTCCATTTGATATGTATAATTAGAACTGACCTTGATTTACTAAAATAAAATCAAATTACAGCAGAAAAATGAATCAATATATAATATTTAATAGTTTTATTTATAGGTGTGCATTTTTGGCACACTTAGTGACAGATGCTAGTATTTTTGAAAATTTGACCTAGCGCCAAAAATAATAATGCAAATTAACCAGTGTTGGAGTTAATCATTGACATATGCCAGGCTGCAAAAATCAAATAATATGTGATCCACTTTTTATGTAGTATATTGAAAAAAATATTTTTTTTGTGTTTTTTGCATCCAAAAAAATTGTTTGTTTACATTACAAACACAGCATTTAAAGGGTTAAAAAAACGTGACAATTATTGAGTATTTGGTATTTTTATTTATGGCTGAAGTTGATGAAATAGAAAAAAGTGTAAAAGAATTAAAAACAAACTGTATGAAATTTTTTTTGACATTATTCCACAAGTGTGCGAAAAAGGCACACTTAGTGCTTAGTAAGGGCCTTGCTGGACGGGATACCGGTTAATTAGAGTTAGCAAAAAATACTGAAGAGGTCTGTTCAGATACAACAAATAATTATTTTTAAAAAATTAAGTATTTTTTCAGTATTTAAAGGAGTGATATTTTGCTCTTTTTTTTAAAATGGAATTATGTATTTTAAAACATTTCCCTGTGGTCTACATAAACTGTAAATGCTATGCTTGGGTCTGAATTCTTCATTAATTTCACTTCACAGGTCCATTTTCAACCCTATTTCTGAGTAATGACACCAGAAAGGTCGTTTTGAGCGCTGGCCCTTTAAATGCACATGAGCCATTTCATACCCCACCCCCTCCAGGTTGTTGGCTGTGCTGCTCTGTCCCGTTCAGCCATTTGTGTTTGTTAATACAACCAACAACTGAACATTTTAGGTAATCGGCTCGAAGTTTGGACATATTTTCAGTTTTTACTACAACCGCTGCTGCTGATAAACAATTATGTCGTACTCTGAGAAATGATCGTTGGAAGTCTTGACCTTATATGTGCAAATGTCGTGACCTAACTAGTTGAACTGTTAGGGTCCCAAAATATACAAATAAATGTACAATGTAATGACAATTAAAAGTGGGTTTAGCAAAATATGACCCTGTTAAACCAAATCGCAACCTTGTTAACTCTAACCAAAAAAATGTGTTTCCTTGCAGTAAATTCAAGCTGAATTTTACAAAATATACTGTATTTGAATGTGTAAATGGACATGATTTCTAGGAGACAGGGCTGCCATGAGACAGTCAATTCAGCTTACTGCTATGGTCTGGCCAGTCACAAGATTTCAATCCAACTGAGCATCTGTGGGATGAGATTGGACATTTGGAGTAGAGATCCACTTCCAGTCAACTTGATGCTACTGTGGGAAGCACTGTAGTCAACATTGGCTTGCGTCCCTGCGAAAGCCTTTTGACAAGATGTGAAAGTTACCTCCTACCAAACTAACACTGTGAAGAGGACAAGATCGGAATCAAAATGAATATCAAGTGGTAAAAACACATATTGCATGATAAAAGTGAACTGAAGCAAGAAGGGAAAAACTGCTCAAAATGCAGAATATGTGTCTAAAAAATAATAATAATAATAAAAAAAAAAAGCTAAATATTGCCCATTGAACAGAAACATTTCTTGATTAGCTGCATCATTTATGGACATAAATATCTTAATCATGAAATCAGCAAAATAAACATTTAGTCATAAAAGCTGCTGAATACAGCTGCACGATCTCAGCAATCTGTACAGCCATTTCACTTTAATAAGATACAATAACAGAGACTACTCAGAGTCATTTAAGTGCGGTAAAGTGATGATGCATCAACATTAATCTTTCTTTTCAATCGCATACTCTGGAAACGCATCTCTTGGGAAGTTTAGGGAACCTCTTGACATGCTGTTTCCTCTTCATTACCCAACCAGCTGTTGTTCCTAATGAGCCTAAAGGCAATCTCTCATTCTCCAGCTTATAGCCATGTCTCTTGTGCAACTGGTGACGTATCGTCTGCCCACAGAGTGAGGACCAGCCACCAGAAAATGAAGTTTGTTGTCACCATTAGTTTGCCTACATTTCTTTGAGCATTACTGAAGCGCGTCAAGGGGTTGGGTGGACTACCAAAACCTGCATCCAAGTAGAAGCGGTTTGGCTTCGTGTGAATGTTTTTTTTTTTTAATTAAAGTAAGCATCAGGGGAAATTTTTTACATTTCCTAAAAGAAAATCAGACTCTTCTTTTGATTAGCTTTTGCAATATGCATGCACTTTGGCTCTATGGACACAATGCCACTTGAGCGGTAAGAAACAGCTCTGCAGACAAATATGTTTCTCACTTCTATTGCAAAACAGTGCAGTAGAGAAAAGTTAATGATTTGTATACAGTGTGCAACAGCCCATCTTAACATACTGAGACACAAACTATACGCATGCACGCTCTTTATATCCAACACTATTTTCGGGACTTCATACACTTGTAAGATGACTTTATAATCTGGCTCTGTTTGCAGGTCCCAAATCAAAATGGCTTATGTTGCATTTTACTGTCCCTCATTGTTTGGGTAAAGGCAATACCCCTGTATAAGTGCTTACAAAACAAGAACAATGCACAAAGCAGGCATGTCTCATCTCTACAACTTAGCCTCAAAGTCTGTATTGAGAATATCAACACCTGAGCGTTTTATCGGTGCATAGTAATACTAGTCTTTACAAATAATCAGCATCAGTCCTTGTCAGGGGGCTGCAGGTGTAGATTAGCCCCCACTCAGATTACAGCCTCATGAATCCTCATAGATAGAGTATGTACCCTGACGTGAAGTGAGTGAAACTGCTTGTGGTGTGCCAGAGGAGAATTACTCCCCTGATGTATCACATTAATATGTGATAAACAACCTTGCATTGCCAGATTACAATAAATAATTCACTGCCCTTCAGAGGATGTGATATGTGCCTGCACAGATTATTTACAGCTTTGAAATTATTCTTTTAATCTCGTACAGCAAGCTGCCAAGGTGAACCCGGAGTAAATAATGCATAGCGAAAGTTTATTCCTGCTATATATTCTGTTTTTTCATCTAACTATTTTTTTCTATTATTTCTCAGGGAATGGCTGAATGACTGAGAGCATGTTGGCTGTTTCTTTCATTTTAAATCAGTTTGGGATAATTTGAAGGTTATTTAATATTCTTCAGATACTCCTCAGGGTTTCTGATAGGTCTGAGATTAAGAGAAATGTGAAACGCTGATTACAGACGGTCTATATTTTAGGGGTTTTTTGTGCTGAAGCAACAAGACGAATACAGTGATACAGACGGAACATCAAATACAGATTTACATACATGTGGTCAAGGTGAAGAGATACGCAACTAAGAAGAAATTAAATAAAAAGGAAATAAAACCAAGACTTTCATTTAAAGAATCTGGTGGGTATGGGGTGGGGTGGTTGTGGAGTAACAGTATTGAGTGGTGTTGGTGGGTAAGTGCACGGAAGAACATTAAAATTTAGTTGGGTGTGTTGACGAAAAGAGGAATCAGCTCTGGATGGAATGCAGGGAAGCAGCCCAGGATTTATAGAAACAGATGAGTGTGTTACCACTGCAAGGACTTTTTTTTTAAGTTTGCAGGTCCTGTAAATAGGTTAAGCCAGTGATTTATTGATAATTTTGAGTACAATGATCTTCATGGTTATGGGTAAAGCTATTAGTATGAAGGTCTGGTTATACGTGAGAATGGAGGGGTCTACTGAACCCTTTACAGGGCACTCATAAGCCCCTTTTACACAGCCCTTCTGTTAAGGGAATATTTCACCTTTATTCCAGAATGACGTCTGTTTTAACCACAGGTGTCAAACATGCGGCCCAGGGGCCAAATCCGGCCCACCAAAGGGTTCAATCTGGCCCCTGGGATGAATTTGTGAAAAGCAAATATGACATTGAATCAAGGATGTCAAAATCATTTTAGGTCATTTCAATCTAAAAATGATCAGACCAGTAAAATACTATCATAATAACCTAGAAATTATGAAAACTGCAAATTTTTCTTATTGTTTTAGTGTAAAAAAATTTACATTACTCAAGAATATTTTCATTTACAGATGAGCTTTTTATAAAAAAAAAAAAAAAAGCGAATATCTGAAATCTCTTAAGAGAAGTATGTGGAATTTTAATAATATTCTCCCTGTTATTAACTGTTTTGTGTATTTTTAGATCCACTGCAATCCCTAAGTTGTGATTCACATGTATAAATGATAAAACTAACACGTAATATTGTTAACATTGCACTTATTTTTCTTAATATTTACAGGTTGTTCATATTTGTTCATGTTATGTTTGAGTAATATTCGTAAATGTAAATTTTCATAACAGAATTTTATTTTTTTCACTCAAAAGTTATTATCCTATTATTTATATTATTTTACTGGTCTGGCCCACTTTATATTGTATTAGGCTGAATGTGGCCCCTGAACTAAAATGAGTTTGACACCCCTGGTTTAAACGAAAAGGTTGGATCATGTGGTCCCACCTTTATCGTGGCTCTGTAACGCCTCTGGAAGTAGTGATAGAGCCGTGATAAAGGTGGAATCATTATTCTGGAACACCTCTCATACTGCTACCAAGGTGTTGTTTTGATGATGTATTGTGTGTGCGACCCATACACTGGGGAGATTTAAAAATGAGCGTGGGCCGTGTACAGTAAACAAACATGAAAACGCAACCAGAAATTTGTTGAACTGGGGAGATGCTGAGATCTGTGAGCTGTTGTCAGTTCGGGCAGAGGACTCTATCCATGCTAACATTTGTGGAATGGTGAAAGACTCTGGAGAAGTTAGCAACACCGCTACGCTCGAGGTATTTCCGACGCGCAAGTTATACGTCACACTATACGCTGCGCTGCATCACCGCCCCTCTGTTTCCACTGAGGTCCACTATTTAAAATGGTGGAAAAAAGGTGGGATCAGTATCTCACCTTTTTCCAGGATCTCTGTGTAAAAGTGGCTGTAGAAATACTGTGAAATTAGTGTGTTATTGGAGGACATAAAAAGACTTTATAACTTTTGTGAAATTTTTCAAAATTCCTTACTGTCATGGAGGAAATCAAGGTCAGTGAAGTTACCATATTTGGTTCGTTGTCAATAAGTGGCCAAAAATATAAATAAATAAATAAATATTCGAGAAGTACAGGGTGGGGAAGCAAAATTTACAATATTTTGAGGCAGGGATTGAAAGACAGTGTATGACCAATTAGTTTATTGGAAGTCATGAGAATTTATTTGCCACAAGAAAAGTGACATAATAGAAAATGTTTTTATTCTATGTGTCCTCCTTCTTTCTCAATAACTGCCTTCACACACTTCCTGAAACTTGCGCAAGCGTTCCTCAAATATTCGGGTGACAACTTCTCCCATTCTTCTTTAATAGTATCTTCCAGACTTTCTCGTAATAGTTTTGCTCATAGTCATTCTCTTCTTTCCATTATAAACAGTCTTTATGGACACTCCAACTATTTTTGAAATCTCCTTTGGTGTGACGAGCGCATTCAGCAAATCACACACTCTTTGACGTTTGCTTTCCTGATTACTCATATGGGCAAAAGTTTCTGAAAAGGTATGGATAATAGTGTTAGGTATGATTATGACATCAATATATGTTTGGTTTCAAAACAACTGACGTAGTGCCTGCTGAGAAAAAACAACTAAATGTTCATTGTAAATTTTGCTTCCCCACCCTGTATACATAAGCAATACAAGTAAAGCACATGTAACGTGAAAGGAACATGTATTTTATGACATTAGAACACCATAAGTGCTGGTACAGACAACTGTCCACATCCACATTATCCCTTTGAACATCATTCCTTACATTAGTACTATTACTTCATGGTACCTACAGACCCTGTAGACCACATTGGACCTGAGATTGTTGTCTTCACTGAAACTGTTTCTGTCATTGTCTTAAAATGTGTGCGAAAATGGCCAAAAATAGTCACTTGCCCAATAAAGGGTTAAGAAAATAAAACTGAGGTGAATGTTGTGCTCCTGAAAATGTAGTTAACAGCAAAAGACATAAATATAAAGGTTAATGTAAAAAGTGTACCTAAAGTGAAAAAAAGGTGACTTTTTTTTTCTATGACAGCCATTGATGGACCAATATTTTAAAGCATCAAAGAATCAAAAGCTGCGTTAAGAGCATCTTACTGATGCCGATTCAATGTCCAGTGAAAAATGTGGGTAAAAAACTGAATATGGGTTATGTGTGGAAATGGGTGCCTCTTCTTTGTGCAGGATGAAAATGTACCCATTAATGGATGCACATCATCACATAGGCCTAGTCTATTTTTTTTTTTTTTTTTTTTTTTTACAGCTCAGGAATGTCTCTTTGAGCAACAGGGGGGAAATATTTGTCCTGCACTGTATTTAATGTTGTTTTCCTTATTGAAGGGATTTATAACTGGAAATTTTCACATTTGCCCCATCAGTTACTATTTTATGTCACATTTGAAGCAGTAGTCTTTTAGAGTTAGAGTTAAATGCTGATGTGTAATTTATATAAAGTAATGACCACATTCTTACAGTATTTATCAATATTTGATATGTTAAACTGCGTCATTTCTGTGAACTATGCATCTCATACTGCCCATGGCGTATATATTATCTTCATTTTAAGTGACAATCTGTAGAAATGAACACTGAATTGACTCACTATGTTTAGTAGTACAACACAAATTGGATCCAGGATGAGATACTGTGTAATAACATAGGTGGAAAAAAGCTTTGATATCAATTTTTTTCTGTTTCTGTCCTTTTTACGGGACAACATTCTAATGTATAGTGGTATTTAATAATACATAGTAAAAACAGGGTATTTGTGATACTAATTCATCTTTTGCATCTTTCTTACAAACAGCTCTGCTATAAAATGAACAGCATTGGAGAGCTCAGACTGGCAGTTGGATAAAATCTAGTTAAAGCTTTACAGCCACCAAACCCTTAGGCTACTTAGGCGACTTATATCATCTACCCCATGAATCTGTAAAGCAAAGCGCCTTTGCTATTGCCTTTTTTTTTTTTTTTTTCCATGTACAACCACCTTGGTTGTTCATCGCCTAAAGCTACTGTGTTTTAACTTCAGGAAACACTGCTGCCATGTTTCAAACCTTTAGATGGGAAGATTAGTGTGTTAACGCCTAAGGATTACAGTCGATGCACCATCAGCAATTCTGGGTCTAACAATTTACTTGTACGCAATGCTTGTTTCCCTTTTCTACAAGAATCTAGAAAACAAGGAGTTAAGGGATTTGCAAATCTTAAGAAGGAAAGTTGTATTGCTTTGTCAATAAGGTTCAGGCTTAATTCAAAACTGGATCCAGGTTAATTAGCACTTTCTGTCGCTTGGAATTTGTTAAGAACTTGTATGGTCTTTACTTTTAAAGGCTCGATGTGCAGGGCTTAATGCCATCTAGTGGTGAGGTTGTTGATTGCGCCATCCTCTCAGCCTTATCTATGGTGGCCAGGGGGAAACTGGCCTCTAAAAACACAAAAGGCCAGTTAAGAACCGGTGTTCTGTTTGTCTATTTTGTGTTTTTGGTTAATGGTTTGTTTACTCTTTCCACACTCATGCATAGTGGACATAATACACCGTGCCACTAAATGCAACTCCCTATTTATTTTTTTTTTTTTTCTTTTAGGGCCAATATAATTTTATTTATTTATTTATTTATTTATTTATTTCGTTCATGGCTGTGCATTTCATCAGTAACATTCGATAATCATCAAGTAAACAAACATGTACACATCCATGCTCGAAAAGGAGCAGGATAAAGAAAATCTTATATTTCCTGCCCCCTTCTAATAATGCTTTTCCTCTTTATTTCTTGACAGACAATTCAGCTGTAGTCATGTACCATTAAATGACTTTGATAGGCGCATTCTTGTCAATATTTAGTAGGGATGTCCCGATCCAATCTAAAGATCGGTATCAGTTGCCGACCTGGAAGATCGGATCGGACACGAGATCGAGACACGAGATTTGGTCACGAGATCGGGCCAATCCGGACTCGGTTCTGGGGAGGTAAACGCATGTCCTGCTGCCTCAAATTAAAGTTTCCAAAGGTAGGGAAAAGGAAAATGAGCTGCACAACAGTGGGAGGCTCAGAGGAATTAGTAAAGCGTCTATAGGTTTCACTTTCTGGTCAGGTAGTGATGATGACTGATAACAAAACAAACAAAAAAACTCGTCCAGTGTTTTTTGTTTTTGTTTTTGTTTTGTTTTTTTAGGGACCGAGCCGAAAGGTAAGGCCCTCTCACACAGTGAGAGGCCTTGCCTGCAAGCAAGGCCCTATTGTTTTTCGTTCGTTTTTATATTATTAGGGACCGAGCCGAAAGGTAAGGCCCTCTCACACAGTGAGAGGCCTTGCCTGCAAGCAAGGCCCTATTGTTATTCGTTCGTTTTTTATTATTATTATACTATCGTCACTTTAAACTGGATTTTGACCCCCTAAACATACTCCAAAACTCACCAAATTTGGCACACATGTCAGGCCTGGCGAAAAATTTGATAAAATGAAAAAAGAAACCCCATAGGTGCCAAAATGGGCTCTCTAGCGCCACCTATGTGAAAAAAAACGGTAACTGCCCTAGTGGCCAGTAGGAATGTCGTGGAGACATGGAACCAGTGCCAAAATATTTGTTGGATGAAGCACTAAAAATGATATGCTGACAGTGATGACCTAACTCCAACAGGAAGTTCACAATATGCCTTTCAAAATAAAATTTTCAAAACTAACTCCGATGACACCGTTTGTCCTATTGACTTCTAAATAGCACCAAAAGATAGAGTGAACCCTCTGCACAAAAGTGGTCTCGTAGCTTAGTCTTAACTGTCTTAGTTTTTTTTTTACAAGCCTGCAAAGTTGCGATGTTTGGAAGTAATTTTTCACTTTGCAGTTTTTCCCCACATGTGACATATCTACGCGTTCATGGGACTCACCACAATGTTCACATGCAAAAATTTTTGAGATAGGATTTACGGTTATTGATTTATAACAATTTGTTTATTTTCATACTTTTTCCTCTTTAGACTGCCATTTGACCCCCTTAACATGCTCCAAAACTCACCAAATTTGCCATGTATGTCATGGCTGGTGAACACTTTCATTCAATATCAAAATTAACCCCTTGGGTACCAAAATGGACTCTGTAGCGCCACCTATGTACTAAAAAACTCACAAAATGTGCCCTAGCGGCCAGTAGGAATGTCACAGAAACATGAAACAAATGCCAAAATGTTGGTCTGATTGAGCCCGACAAATCATACACTGACACTCATGAGCTAACTCCAACAGGAAGTTGGCAATCTGCCTTTGAAAGTTACTCTACGTTTCTGCAATTACTGCTTATTCATTTCACACTTTTAAAAAAAAAATTATACCTCATTAAATTCCCACAAGTCTGCAGAATCCAAAAGTGAAAGAATTTTTCAGATACGACCTACGGTTATGGAATTATGGCGATTTTTTAAAGACTAAGTTTAGTTTCACTTTTCACAATGGTAAAATCCCTATAAAAGTCTTGCAGGTGCATTTTTAACATGTCTCTCTGTAGTGCAGTGGTTCATGTAGCTGACTGTGGAGCAGAAGGAGCCTGGTTCAAGTCCCAGGCAATCCAAATTTTTTTTTTTTTTTTTTTAAAACAGGTTTTATTGCATTGTATTGTGGATATTGGAAATTTTGCACACATTCAAAAGTACACGGAGTACATTTTTTCAAAATAAAACCCCAATTAAGAATAATACAAAATGTCTATTGCATAACTTCTTTTTATTTTTATGACCAAACGCTCAACTGTTTGTACAATGTTTCTTCATTCAAAAGTACTCTTTCTCACAGACACACATGCTCACACAATAGGGTTTTTCCAAAATAAATGCCTTAAATGTGATAAATCATCACTTTTATACTCACTTATTCATACAACTTCAATTCATTTTTCAAACTGATTCTTTCTCTCACATACAAAACAAATGCACATACACACAGTAGGGTTTCCAAAATAAAAGTCTCATTTTAAAGGTGATGGTGGTTTCAGCAGAGGGTCGCTGGTGTTCTGTACAGATGTAAGGAGGATAGACACTAAAGGGTGGGAACTGGTATGGGGACGGAGAGGTGTGAGTGGAGCTGAGGTGTGGAGGGTCACGGGAGGCGGATCGCAGGGGAGGCGGATCACGCGGGGGGGCGGATCGCGTGGGAGGCGGATCGCCCGGTGCGAGGTCCCGCCCAATGCTGCTTGCAGCTTTAATTATTAGGGACCGAGCTGAAAGGTAAGGCCCTCTCACGCAGTGAGAGGCCTTGCCTGCAAGCAAGGCCCTATTGTTTTTCGTTCGTTTTTATATTATTATTATTATTATTATTATTATTATTATTATTTTTCCGTGACGCTTTAAACTGGAATTTGCCCCCCTAAACATGCTCAAAAACTCACCAAATTTGGCACACATGTCAGGCCTGGCGAAAAATTTGATAAAATGTAAAAATTAACCCCATAGGTGCCAAAATGGCCTCTCTAGCGCCACCTATGTGAAAAAAATGGGAAAAGCCCTAGTGGCCACTAGGAATGTTGTACAGACATGAAACCAGTGCCAAAATTCTTGTTGGATGAAGCACTACAAATCATCCACTGACACTTATGACCTAACTCCAACAGGAAGTTCGCAATATGCCTTTCAAAATAAAATTTCTAAAACTAACTCCGATGACACCGTTTGTCATATTGACTTCTAAATAGCATCAAAAGATAGAGTGAAACCTCCTCAAAAAAGTGATCTCTCACTTTTTCCGGAACTGTCTTAGTTTTTTTTTTACAAGCCCGCAAAGTTGTGATGTTTGGAACTCATTTTTCACTTTGCAGTTTTTCCTGACATGTGACATATCTACACGTTCATGGGACTCAGCACAATGCTCACATGCAAAATTTTTGAGATAGGATGTACGGTTGTTGATTTATAACAATTCTTTTATTTTCATACTTTTTCCACTTTAGACTGCCATTTGACCCCCTTAACATGCTCCAAAACTCACCAAATTTGCCATGTATGTCATGGCTGGTGAACACTTTCATACAATATCAAAAATTAACCCCTTGGGTGCCAAAATGGACTCTGTAGCGCCACCTATGTACTAAAAAACACACAAAATCTGCCCTAGCAGCCAGTAGGAATGTCACAGAAACATGAAACAAATGCCAAAATGTTGGTCTGATTGAGCCCGACAAATCATACACTGACACTCATGAGCTAACTCCAACAGGAAGTTGGCAATCTGCCTTTGAAAGTTACTCTACGTTTCTGCAATTACTGCTTATTCATTTCAGAGTTTTGACATAAAAGTTAGACCTCATTGAATTCCCACAAGTCTGCAGAATCCAAAAGTGAAAGAATTTTTCAGATACGACCTACGGTTATGGAATTATAGCGATTTTTTGAAGACTATGTTTAGTTTCACTTTTCCAAATGGCAAAATCCCTATAAAAGTCTTGCTGGTGCACATTTTCACATGTCTCTCTGTAGTGCAGTGGTTCATGTAGCTACCTATGGAGCTGAAGGACCCTGGTTCAAGTCCCAGGTAATCCAAAATTTTTTTTTTTTTTTTTTTTTTATTTTAAAACAGGTTTTACTGCATTGTATTGTGGATATTGGAAATTTTGCACACATTCAAAAGTACACGGAGTACATTTTTTCAAAATAAAACCAAAATTAAGAATAATACAAAATGTCTATTACATAACTTCTTTTCATTTTTATGACCAAACACTCAACTGTTTGTACAATGTTTCTTCATTCAAAAGTACTCTTTCTCACAGACACACATCCTCACACAATAGGGTTTTTCCAAAATAAAAGCCTTAAATGTGGTAAATCATCACTTTTATACTCACTTATTCATACAATTTCAATTAATTTTTCAAACTGATTCTTTCTCTCACATTAAAAACAAATGCACATACACACAGTAGGGTTTCCAAAATAAAAGTCTCATTTAAAGGTGATGGTGGTTTCAGCAGAGGGTCACTTGTGTTCTGTACAGATGTAAGGAGGACAGACACTAAAGGATGGGAACTGGTATGGGGACGGACAGGTGTGAGTGGAGCTGAGGCGTCGACAGTCACGGGTGGCGGATCGCGGGGGAGGCGGATCGCCCGGTGCGAGGTCCCGCCCAATGCTGCTTGCAGCTTTAATTATTATTATTATTATTATTTTTCCGTGACGCTTTAAACTGGAATTTGCCCCCCTAAACATGCTCAAAAACTCACCAAATTTGGCACACATGTCAGGCCTTGCGAAAAATTTGATAAAATGTAAAAATTAACCCCATAGGTGCCAAAATGGCCTCTCTAGTGCCACCTATGTGAAAAAAATGGGAAAAGCCCTAGTGGCCACTAGGAATGTCGTACAGACATGAAACCAGTGCCAAAATTCTTGTTTGATGAAGCACTACAAATCATCCACTGACACTTATGACCTAACTCCAACAGGAAGTTTGCAATATGCCTTTCAAAATAAAATTTCTAAAACTAACTCCGATGACACCGTTTGTCATATTGACTTCTAAATAGCATCAAAAGATAGAGTGAAACCTCCTCAAAAAAGTGATCTCTCACTTTTTCCGGAACTGTCTTAGTTTTTTTTTTACAAGCCCGCAAAGTTGTGATGTTTGGAACTCATTTTTCACTTTGCAGTTTTTCCTGACATGTGACATATCTACACGTTCATGGGACTCAGCACAATGCTCACATGCAAAAATTTTTGAGATAGGATGTACGGTTGTTGATTTATAACAATTCTTTTATTTTCATACTTTTTCCACTTTAGACTGCCATTTGACCCCCTTAACATGCTCCAAAACTCACCAAATTTGCCATGTATGTCATGGCTGGTGAACACTTTCATACAATATCAAAAATTAACCCCTTGGGTGCCAAAATGGACTCTGTAGCGCCACCTATGTACTAAAAAACACACAAAATCTGCCCTAGCAGCCAGTAGGAATGTCACAGAAACATGAAACAAATGCCAAAATGTTGGTCTGATTGAGCCCGACAAATCATACACTGACACTCATGAGCTAACTCCAACAGGAAGTTGGCAATCTGCCTTTGAAAGTTACTCTACGTTTCTGCAATTACTGCTTATTCATTTCAGAGTTTTGACATAAAAGTTAGACCTCATTGAATTCCCACAAGTCTGCAGAATCCAAAAGTGAAAGAATTTTTCAGATACAACCTACGGTTATGGAATTATAGCGATTTTTTGAAGACTATGTTTAGTTTCACTTTTCCAAATGGCAAAATCCCTATAAAAGTCTTGCTGGTGCACATTTTTACATGTCTCTCTGTAGTGCAGTGGTTCATGTAGCTGCCTATGGAGCCGAAGGACCCTGGTTCAAGTCCCAGGTAATCCAAATTTTTTTTTTTTTTTTTTTTTATTTTAAAACAGGTTTTACTGCATTGTATTGTGGATATTGGAAATTTTGCACACATTCAAAAGTACACGGAGTACATTTTTTCAAAATAAAACCAAAATTAAGAATAATACAAAATGTCTATTACATAACTTCTTTTCATTGTTATGACCAAACACTCAACTGTTTGTACAATGTTTCTTCATTCAAAAGTACTCTTTCTCACAGACACACATCCTCACACAATAGGGTTTTTCCAAAATAAAAGCCTTAAATGTGGTAAATCATCACTTTTATACTCACTTATTCATACAATTTCAATTAATTTTTCAAACTGATTCTTTCTCTCACATTAAAAACAAATGCACATACACACAGTAGGGTTTCCAAAATAAAAGTCTCATTTTAAAGGTGATGGGGGTTTCAGCAGAGGGTCACTGGTGTTCTGTACAGATGTAAGGAGGACGGACACTAAAGGATGGGAACTGGTATGGGGACGGAGAGGTGTGAGTGGAGCTGAGGCGTCGACAATCACGGGTGGCGGATCGCGGGGGAGGCGGATCGCCCGGTGCGAGGTCCCGCCCAATGCTGCTTGCAGCTTTCATATTATTAGGGACCGAGCCGAAAGGTAAGGCCCTCTCACACAGTGAGAGGCCTTGCCTGCAAGCAAGGCCCTATTGTTATTCGTTCGTTTTTTATTATTATTATTATTATTATTATTATACTATCGTCACTTTAAACTGGAATTTGACCCCCTAAACATGCTCAAAAACTCACCAAATTTGGCACACATGTCAGGCCTGGCGAAAAATTTAATAAAATGAAAAAATTAACCCCATAGGTGCCAAAATGGGCTCTATAGCGCCACCTATGTGAAAAAAATGGCAAATGCCCTAGTGGCCAGTAGGAATGTCGTACAGACATAGAACCAGTACCAAAATGTTGGTTGCAAAAAGCACTAAAAATCATCCATTGACACTTATGACCTAACTCCAACAGGAAGTTCGCAATATGCCTTTCAAAATAAAATTTCTAAAACTTACTCAGATGACACCGTTTGTTGTATTGACTTCTAAATAGCACCAAAAGATAGAGTGAACCCTCCTCACAAAAGTGATCTCGTAGCTAAGTCTTAACTGTCTTATTTTTTTTTTTACAAGCCCGCAAAGTTGCCATGTTTGGAACTCATTTTTCACTTTGCAGTTTTTCCCTACATGTGACATATCTACGCGTTCACGGGACTCAGCACAACGCTCACATGCAAAAAATTTTCAGATAGCATGTACGGTTATTGATTTATGACTATTTGTTTATTTTCATGCTTTTTCCACTTTAGACTGCCATTTGACCCCCTTAACATGCTCCAAAAGTCACCAAATTTGCCATGTATGTCATGGCTGGTCAACACTTTCATACAATATCAAATTTAACCCCTTGGGTGCCAAAATGGACTCTGTAGCGCCACCTATGTACTAAAAAACACACAAAATGTGCCCTAGCGGCCAGTAGGAATGTTGTAGAAACATGAAACAAATGCCAAAATGTTGGTCTGATTGAGCCCGACAAATCATACACTGACACTCATGAGCTAACTCCAACAGGAAGTTGGCAATCTGCCTTTGAAAGTTACTCTACGTTTCTGCAATTACTGCTTATTCATTTCAGACTTTTGAGTAAAAACTTATACCTCATTAAATTCCCAAAAGTCTGCAGAATCCAAAAGTGAAAGAATTTTTCAGATACGACCTACGGTTATGGAATTATGGCGATTTTTTGAAGACTATGTTTACTTTCACTTTTAACAATGACAAAGTCCCTATAAAAATCTTCCTGGTGCACAGCTTTATGTGTCTGTCTGTAGTGCAGTGGTTCATGTAGCTGCCTATGGAACAAGAGGACCCTGGTTCAAGTCCCAGGCATTTCAAGAATTTTTTTTTTTTTTTTCTTTTTCATTTTAAAACTGTTTTTTCTGCATTGTATTGTTGATATTGGACATTTTGCACACATTACAAAGTACACAGAGTAAATTTTTTTTCAAAAATAAAACCTCTATTAAAAATAATACATAATGTCTATTACATAACTTCTTTTCATTTTTATGACCAAACGCTCAACTGTTTGTACAATGTTTCTTCATTCAAAAGTACTCTTTCTCACAGAGACACATGCTCACACAACAGGGTTTTTCCAAAATAAAAGCCTTAAATGTGACAAATCATCACTTTAATGCTCAATTATTCATACAATTTCAATTCATTTTTCAAACTGATTCTTTCTCTCACATACAAAACAAATGCACATACACACAGTAGGGTTTCCAAATTAAAAGTCTCATTTTAAAGGTGATGGTGGTTTCAGCAGAGGGTCGCTGGTGTTCTGTACAGATGTAAGGAGGACAGACACTAAAGGGTGGGAACTGGTATGGGGACGGAGAGGTGTGAGTGGAGCTGAGGTGTGGACGGTCACGGGAGGCGGATCGCGGGGGAGGCGGAGCGCCCGGTGCGAGGTCCCGCCCAATGCTGCTTGCAGCTTTAATTTTTATTGATTTTGCAATACTACCAAGATGCAAAGATCCACTAAAAAGTAAGAATATTAATGAATCACATTAATATCTTAGGGAAGAAATTATCATTAACTAACAACTTCATTCAGCTTGTTTTATACTTTCTCTAATGTTCATTATAAAATGAAAAAAAACTGTCACTCAAGTTCTTCACTTAAAACTAACTGATGTAACGTGTGAACCTGCAGAAACTGCTGGGAATTTCATGCAATGGCGGCATGTTATTTGTTTATATTATTGTTATATTAACAGTTATGTGAACATCATTGCTATGGTAGTGTTAACGACGGATGTGACACAATTTCACGCAATGCGGGGTACCGATCCGGTTTCCTGGTACTGATCAGGTAGCGACAGTGGCCACGTCTGGCTCCAGATCCAAGCTAGTGACAACCAAAATACAAACTCCTGGCTCCCAAACAACATCACACCACAGACGTATCTTCACTTTTACAGTTTACATACAACATTTACATCATTATCTTTATCGATGACTAAATTAACAGGCAGCACGGGCCTTTCTGTGTGGAGTTTGCATGTTCTTCCTATGTCTGCATGGGTTCTCTGCATGTACTCTGGCTTCATTTCACCCTCCAAAGGCATGCATCTTAATAGATTTAATAATTGGTCAATCTAAAATTGCAGGTGTGAATGTGAGACTGAATAATTGTTTTCCTACATATGTCAGCCCTGTGATGAGCTGGCGACATGTCCAGGGTATACCATGCCTTCACCTGTTGGTACCTGGGATAGGCTCCAGCACCCCCACAACCCTCTCAAGGATTAAGCAGTTCAGAAAATGAATGATTAAATACCAATGAAATGCTCTAAATTGCATCTTAAAACATTAATAAAGAAAACCCATTATCATTTGATTGATTCAAATGCCTAGATTACCTGCTTAGCATCTTAGCATCTACATAGTTACAATCTGCTGATGGAAAAAAAAAAACAAACTCTAAAATGAATTTTAAAATATATTATAAGAAAAACACCTTTAAAAAAAAATCACAACTTCTTCAAATCCTTAAAATGACTGGTCTTTACATTGGTACACTCTTAAAGGTAGTGTGTATTGGACAGCGTTAGACTGGTTTTACTTGTAGATAAAACCTTCTAATCTTTATCGGTGGTGGTGATGGTGGATACTCGGGACCAACTTGACATGAAAATTTGCAAGCCTAGTTCTGCCATAATTCTTCACGAGGTGTGAGATACATTGAAACAATTACACGTATTAGTCTTAGATACTTATTCATCAACCACTGACATGAAACATTAATTTCCTTTGCCAATATTAATTAGTCATCTGCACTGCTCTGATATTACCATATTTCACTTTTATTAATTCACCCTGGTTGTCTAATGTCAGCCTATAAAATCTTGACAGGGGAGTCATGTTTCAGTTGGGAGTAAGTTAGATGGTAGTTGAAGGATATCATTCATAGTGTCAAGTGGTGAGTAACGCTAATTCAGCATTTAGCATCTAATGGAGGGCATTTTCTTTTCATGTGTCCTTTTATCACTAGTATCTGTCTTATTTTTCATTATTATTATCATTATTATTACCCCGCCCCCCAAAGGAGAGGCAAGGGGTATCGTTTTTGGTTCAGTTTTTTTCTTTGGTCGTTAACACTCTAGTAGCAAAACTATTACTTCAATTCATACAATATTGGGTTTATAGATTGCCAGTGACCCAGAATAGATATGATTACATTTTTGGAACAGCAGGTCAAAGTTCAAATTTTTTATGAATTTTTCTTTTTTTTTTTCCCTCATTTACTTATAATGGGTGACATTTCAAATGTTTGTGGCAGCAAAACTATTGGTTGAATTCATACCAAATTAGGTTTATAGATCACCAGTGACCCAGAATAGATGTCTTTATATTTTGGGAAGAGTAGGTGAAAGGTTAAATTTTTTATGAATTTTTTAAATCTCTTTTTTTTTTCCCCCATTTACTTATAATGGGCGAAATTTCACGTCTGTCGCAGCAAAACTATTGGTTGAATTCATACCATATTGAGTTTATAGATTGCACTGGTCTACAAGGAAAATGCTTCCACAATAAAAGTAATGAAATTTTACCACATGAGAGTCACTTATAAAGAAAAATCAAGTCAAAAATGCTGGTTGGCTGAACTTTCAAAGATACAGCCTTGGGTCAAAATGTGATATTCAAGAATTAACAAGAGAATGGGTTTGACTCAAAAGGAATATTTGTCTCAGAGCTACAAGATCTACTTCAAAACACTGTATGCACATTAGAATACATTCACTTTACACGTTCTATTTAGTGGAAGATTTATAAAACTATTATATAAATGTACATAAACCAATATATGTGTGTAATAACACTTAATCATATACCTTGAAAACATCAGCAAACCGGCACTTTTGTCATGTATTTTCCAATTAATCTTATTAAAATACGTAACATTTAGCACATTTAATCACTGAAGCAAATCATTTCTAAAAAAATTGTAGACCAGTGGTGCCAGTGACCCAGAATAGATGTGGTTACATTTTGGGAAAAGTAGGTCAAAGTTCTTTTTTTTTCTTCTCCCTTTTACTCATAATGGGTGAAATTTCAAAAGTCCATAAAAACATCAATTTTCTTTCAATTTACGTCAAACTTGGCACATATATAGAGGCAACTGATATGCTGACATCACCACATGCATAGACATGATGACATCAGCTGGATTGTTGCCAAAATAATCTACAATACGTGCGAGGGGCGGGGTTTGTTGTGCCTGGAACCACTTGTATTTTATTTGAATATATACAATTTTTTTTGTTTAACAGACACCACAATTTTGATTTATGATGGCATGACATGGAGCTTGTTATTATTATTATTATTATTACTATTATTATTATTATTATTATTATTAAGATGCAATGTGTGATATTCCCAAACACTCCTGTCAGTAACACAGTAACCTGAACTCCAGTTAGCATCCTGTTGCTCGTACTTGTGGGCTTATATGAAGTTTGTGCAGGAATCTGCGTTGTGCTCGGGGCAGGTCATTTGTTTTATGTTTGTGGAGTCTGTTTCGAAGCTAATGGTGGCTAGTGTTGTACATCGAGAGACAATGAGGCACTTGGGAGCGTGCGTATATGCCCGTGACCTCAACACAGAGATCAGTGTCCAGGTCGTTTTGATGGATGTAGGTGACTGAAAAAGCTGGGTAAAGTGCACATGTTTAAGGTACATTGCAATCCATTTTCACACTATGCTTCACACACCAAAAATAAACTTATATATGTAAATTTCACACTTTCCCATGTTGCACCTCTAAGAACCTGCAAGTTGTTAATTATTGCGGGATCTATTATAGGATCTGACTTAAAATTACAACAATTTAGGAATTTATACTGACACAGATGCTGTAAGACAAGGTCTCTCCACCTCTGAAGACGATTTGCTCGCCTCTAAAAAGAAGAGAAGGATCACATCTCCAAGGGTTTGACTCCACGCACTAACCCTCAGAAATGATGACGCAGGAATTTATAGAAAATTCCACGTGTCAGCATTTTTCTTGGTGAAGCTTGAATTTGACAGTGGCCTTTCACAGTGTGACATAAGCTAGAGGTCTGCGGAGATAAAAGATGTCTCCTTAGTCCAAATAACTTTTACCATGCAAACTCTTTCAGTTGATCAAATGTTTGTGATTTATTTTCTTGGATGTTTTTTTTTCCCACTCAGTGACCTTATGATAACGTTGAGTGTGAAAGGAATTACGAAGCTTTCCTAAAGCACCACATACTTGATAATTGTTTGTTTTTTTAGCAAATTTAACACTTTAAGAAATAAGTTGAGGTGACAATGCCTATAAAATGATGTTCAGTGTCATCTTGGTATGATAATCTTTTTTTTATTATCATTCAGGTTATTTAATTATAGACATTTCTCTGTGGCAAGTGATTGTAATCAGTGGATTTCACAGAAGGAATAGTATAACAAATAGATCAATGTTATGTGCATGTCAAAGCAAAAGTTTCTACTCTCCTTCACAGTCACTGCCAGGATAAGACGGCTGACGGCAACAGCTATACAATCTTCAAGTACAAATACAGCTAAGCCGCTAAGCTGATGATTGGTGTGGGAACACAGTATGTAAGCAAATGACTTTGAGGAGGAGAGGGCCCTGCTGATTTCTCAATTATACTTGCTCCTCAGGCTTGGGAGAGACAAAAAAAAAAGCTAAACAGCATCATTGACAGTCAACTGGGCCAGACCAAACTCTTACCCCGAGGTATTGTGGTCCAACAAAAAAGGGTAATAGAGCCCGTTCCATGTGAGGAAGGCTCACGCTGCTGCAGGATCACAGAGAGCAAGGTTAAATACGAACAACGCGACAACCGCACACTGGTTGACGTTCTACCGACATCTTTCATCTTCTGTGGTGTGCAGAGATGGAAGGATCACGGAGCTGAAACGGCGTCTCCATGAAATAAACATGCACGAATAGTATCCACGATATTTGTATTGTACAGGATAAACAAACGTAATAATGCGGACACAGAAAAAGAAAACCTAAGGCTTGCAATTACCACATGAAATACCTCAGACAGCAGTAGGCACAGACTTACGATTGTTAAGAATGAAATAAGATTATTTTTATTTATTTTTCTATCCCTGTTTTGTCAGAACCATCCCTAAAAGAAGCATATGCGCAGGGAACAGACGTGTTATTTTCAACTGATGTTTTAAACATGGAGCCACACTGTAATAAACTTAAGCATTTGCATTTACACTGTGGTGATAAGTAGGTTACCCTAGAATGGGAATACATCCTCTGCGGTGCACAATTGTTGTTAAATACTTAATGGTGCTGCCAGTATCTTCAAGGAGCACCTGTCTCGATGTTTTGTTAGTCTGATTAGAGTGTGAAAGAGCTGTAGGGAAAAAGAATCAATAGGGAGCTCAGTGTTAAGTCAACTCTGTGTGAATATACTTTAGAAATGGCATATTTGTTTCTACATAAAAAAATGGGCTTGCATGTGTTTTGCAGCCATTATCTCATCGGATATTAACCTGTGTTAGCATTGTATGTGAGGGAGTGATATCTATTAGCTTGTAATATGAGCAGAAGGGAGTGTGTGTGTGCATGAAAAGTAACAGGTCTAAACATTTTGCAGGGCTTGGAAATGTTTCCAACCAGTCCAACAGCATCCACGCTGTGATGCTTCTGAACATGCTTTAGTCTTGTCAACTCCATGATTACCATCTACTCTTATTAATTACAGCATTTTCACCATGAGGGGCTACAATGATATACACAGAGTCACCTACTGGCCAATTTTGTGAGCCTTACTCAGGTTTAATTACAGACATGGGCTTTGATATCTTATGACAGAGTGCACTGTTGCCACGAATAAACCAATTAAGTAGTCGTTTCTACCTGAGGTGCCCCCCCACACGCACACACACATGCACACAAGGATGGAACAGTTCAGCAGAAAAGTGTGAAGAGGTTCAGGTAAAAGCTAGACTCTTTGAACAAGATCTTAGTCACTGTATTACATTTTTAATCCCAATAGTAAAAATGAATTGCTGCTGCAATGTTATGTTGACATTAAACAGTACCCAGAATGCTGTGCGAATCTGATTTTACAGACAATAAAAAACAAAGCCGAAGAAAAAAATAAATAAATAAATAAAGTTGCAGCATCAGGGAGAGAGCAAGATCTTAACTCCATTCTCATAATCATGTGTGTGATTCTGATCAAAACCAGCTTATCTGAATGCAAACAGCAGTAGCATCAGAAAACACGTGTTGTAAAAAGCCATATTTATAAGCAAATGACCACTTTTTATGTAGCCTCCGATTAACTCATATTCATCTTTTCACTCTGGCTCTCTGCACATTTCAAGCGAGAACGGATGTGTATCACAAAGGATGTGCAAGACGAAGGATCAAAATATCATTGGAGTGCACAGAGATGCAAAATGTAGAAACACACCATTCAAGTGCTCTGTAGAAACTACCTGTCATTCTCCCCCTGTGAAGGGTGTGGGAGTTTTCTCCTTCCCCGCCGAGCTCTTGTCTATTTTCAGTGATATGGTTTCCAAGCCAGCAATCACATAATTAAGGCCCTTCATCATATTTATTCTTCCTCAAAGGTTTCTGACAACCTACAACTGTTTTCCACCCCCACTGCTAAACCTTGTACAAACATGAATACCCTTGGCAGTATCTTGATAATTTGATGCATTTTGTCTACAGCTTCAACTGTCTTTATGAGTATGAAAAACTCACTCATGCTTTATAGGGACAGGCTTAATAAATACATGAATCAAGATTTTCTTTTGTTGTCCCTAGCAGTGCATCATTAGGTAATGTGCTATGTGCAACCAGACTGCCCCATTCTCAGATTCAATGTCCTGCGGGCGGAATATCTGTCCGTGAAAGCCTCACTCAGTGAGCTGGAAATGGTTTCAGAGGAAGACTACGCTGTAATTATTAATGCATCGTTCCAGCATCTCACTAATACACTATCACTGTGCTTATTATTAAAAGTTTATAAGTCTGTTACAGTTGTCTGTGGCCACCTTAAGAGCTTCCACTGAATATTTAAGGGATACCTGTGAACACTATAAAGCCAAAACTACCTTCTAACTTCACTGCACACTGTTGTGGTGTCCAGCTCACACATAAAATATTGAACCAAGCTCATAATCGACATGCTGAAGTCCCTGCAACAAGCAGCTGAAATCTCTGCATCTTTTATGTGTGAGTGCTGTGAAAACTCAGAAAGAGACAGTATGTGAGAATGTCTTACTTTTATTTTAGGTCAATTTGAGGTAGAAAGGAGGACGTTTTATCTAACAGTGAAAGGGAAATATGTGGGGCAAATGGCTTTAGAAAGCGCTCTTCTTCACATTCTTCTTCATCACCCTTTTTCTGATATTTGCTAGTCGTCATCATCATCATCATCATCATCATCATCATCTGGGGCCACATTTGTACAGATGTTTGAGATACAGTAGGTAGGTAGATTTTTTAGTTCTGTTTTTCTAAGTCATATCAGGCATCACAGCAGTGTTGTATGCCAGTGTTTGTAAAGATGCGGCATACGTCGTATGTAGGGATGCACCGATACTACCTTTTTCCAGACCGAGTACAAGTTTAAGTACTTACATTTGAGTACTTGCCAATACCAAGTATGGATATAAGTACTTAATAATACCATTACTGTTCTTAGTTTCTTTTGAAAATGTGCTTTATTGTCGTTGTCATTAGTCTGACTGGAACAAAGTGCTGCTACTGACATTTAATGTATTGGAATGAGCGTTTATCAATCAATCCACCAGAGGGCGCCACTCTTAATTAACCATACTTGCCTAATACCACAAAGAAAAGTAAAGTTTTTGAGAAGAAGAAAGTCAGTATTAATAAACATGGAGACGGATGGATCGGATGGAATGTACACAGAGGACAGACAGAACGCTCCGTCCGTATCCATCTGCGTCTTTAACGTTACTTGCAGTCAGTGTTACTTTTATCACCGTCATTTATTTGGAAAAATCTCCACACTCTTCACACTCCCCACACATTACTCCTCTGCCGCGTACCTGCTGCACTTAATTGCGAATGTCACGCTGCTGTAAGTGGTATCGATGCAGTTGTATCGGAGTACTTTTACAAGTATGAGTACAAGTACACACGCTGAGTATCGGACCCGATACTGGTGCATCCCTTGTCCTATTAAAGTACAACAACCGAGTCGGCAGCAAAGGCCACCTTGGCCGTAAAACCCGGTGCAGCTGCATTTCTGTGCAACGCTTCAATCATCTACGGAGCCATTGGAGGAAAGGCCTCATTTATATCGTCTATTGTAAACAAATTAAAACCCAAAGAGCAAGTTTGATATAATTAGTCTGAGTAGATCACAGGAAAAAGCTGCACGCATAGCCCTAATGACTGCTGGGTAAATGACTAAATAAATATGCACGTTTAAAAATGAGAGTGGGTTCACTTCCAGATTTCTAGTGTAGTACGCCACAGTTCTGGTGGCTAGGCATGCTGCCAGCGCAAACTCATGAGGGTGTTGTGTCGTTAACAAACAAGCCCCACACAGCTCCATTCTTTGCCTCCTACAATTTAAAACACAAGATGGGAAAGTGTGCCAATGACAGAGCAGGGAGTGATGCCAGAGACTGCACAATGTGGGGGAAGTGCTAATGATCAACAGTCCCTCCTAAAACACACAGCTGGAGCAGAAGAAGACAGGGGAATTGTAGAAACAAATTTGTCTAATTTTTTCTCTCTCTATCTATCTATCTATCTATCTATCTATCTATCTATCTATCTATCTATCTACCTACCTACCTACCTACCTACTCATCCATTCATCTATCTATCTATTAAAAATTTAACTAAAATGAAATATTAAAACATCCCAGGAGGCTCAGGCTTCTGATCTTAATTGACCTCAGAGATGTCATATATCACTTGTGGTTAGTCATCTTTCCCTCGTCTGGAACAACTGGCGATTTGAGGCAATTACCCCAGAGGACGAAAGTGTTTTCCGCACAAAAACAAAGTAAATTGCTATCGTTATAAGCAATAGACAATTTTCCAAAACATTAAATGCAAACAAGAGGTCCACGTATGGTCTTGGGGACACTTGCAATTCCTATGCAGCCAGATTCATTTATTTCAGCCTTTTTTCGAAAACAGTGTTTAGATATGCACATTGTACACTCACCTTGATATATTCTACTGTCTAGAACGCTGGAAAAGGATTGTTTTCTATTGAATTCTTGTTACCATGACAACAATTAGTATTATAATTGTACCCATTACGTAAATGACCTGTCTGTAAGTTTTCATAGTAACAATGTTGCACAAAATAAAAAAAATACAAATAAAAACAGGAGAAAGCTTAAAAAATATACCCCATTACACAGAAATCTGCAATATTCTTACATCAACCCTTCAGCTTGACACAAGTGGAGCAGTAATATGCCTGTTGAATTTATTACCTTGATAAAGTTCTCGAATTATGCCGTTATCTGCAAAGATCCATATGGCTCGGCGAATCAATTTTCTGTCATTAAAAGTCATTTTGCTTGCGACTGTGAGATGCCTCCTAATATTGCGTTTTTTAAGTCAATTACACGATCAATAAGGAGACGATGTTTTAAACAGGATATTAAGAAAGATAAGATGCCGCCGTGTCAATATTATTAAAGACAATTTCAGGGTCCCTATGGAGGTGTTGTTAAATACACTAAAATATTAATAATATGAGAAATCTCAATGATGACCAAAGCTTAAATAAACTCACCGAGAAAAATGGATTCTCTACACATTTGCAATGATTATTGCAGAGGTTGGTGTAATTGCTGAAGTCAGGCTTTTTCTCGGGCATCAAGTTTAATTAGTTCCATGGGCTGGAGACGTAGAATGAACTTGTGTTTAAGACTAAGAGTGTTATAGCGACACACTTCTTGATCCCTTGCCCCCGGTCATCACCTAAGGGAGTCTCTCTCTAAGACACAGTAGGTGAGAGAGTCTACTGATTGCCCTCAGGAGGATCATAGCGGCCTGCTTACAGGACCGGACATCTTGTTAAGGCTCAGTGGCTCACAGTGAAAATGAATGGCCACCCACACTTGAGTGGGAATTTCAGGATAGGACCCTGGCTATCTAACAAGCCAATCACAAAAGCCAATTAGAACCGAGGCGTTGCTTTGGGGATACAGAGATTCCTAAGGCTTGGGGAAGTGATTCTAGCCTTGGCCCCTGTCTATAACCTGGAGGAGAATTTCAGTGTTGTCTGCAGGAGAGCAAACTCTGGCTCTGGATCAATCTCACCAGTGAACCGAATCAGATTTCCCTTGGTCCAGTGTACATGGACTGAATGCAACATTACTTAACTTAACTTAGTGTTTTGACAACTTTCCAAGGCTTGTCAACAGGATCTGCTCTAGGTGTGTAGCTGTGTTCTCAGATGGTCCGCTATAAAAATGAATAAAACACTGCAGAAGAACACTGAGTCAAGTTTTATCCTGATCCATAAAACATACACATGTGAATATATTCCAAAAGGAGAGGTAGGTCTATGAAGCTTCGCCTTGCTACTAAGTGATGAAGAACGGTAAGAGAACCTGAACAACTATGCATGACCATAGAGCTGTACTAAACTGTAAACGATTAAGAACATGATTGGTTCACTTGAAATGCTATGCCTCCACAGTATTAAAAACATTTTCAAGGTAGTGAGTGCAACACGTCTGGAATCAAAAAGGCCGAAACTTCACTTCAATACTACTGCTACTGAAAAAAAAAACATATCAAGTTAAAGACTCAAGGACATTAAGTGAAGCTCACTATTTCCACAATTTAAGGAAAAAACAACAAAAAACAGACTACTATTGTGAGACTGGAGCCCAACTTGAGTGTCATTGAACTATTCTTCTCACCACTTGCTGATCTCCGGTATTGTCCATAGAAAAACTGAACATAATAGTATCATCTCACATGGACACGGTCAAAAAGCTGCATGCCTTTTCACTTTAAATCTGCAGCTTATTTACTGTACATTTCCTAATCAGTAGACCAAAACTGAAGTTAGATATAAGAAATAAGACCGTTCCTGTACTAAAAATTGAAAAACGAGTAATCTGACAAAGACTAATTGTATTTGGTTGATTCACTGAGATATCCAAACAGAACTATCCCCACATTTCAGCCAAAATTGAAAATAAGTGTAACAAAAGCTGGCTTGAAATTTATTGTCTCAGAATAATACATGTTGTCAGCAGTTTTGTAGGGGATTTTTGTGGACTAAAAAAAAAAAAAAAAAGAATACTCTATTGTTGTGTCCACAGCTGCTGTCTGTGATCCCCTCCCTTCCACACACTTGCTCTCTTCTCTATAAAGTTTTCTTTCTTTACTTTTTTGTGTTTATTTCCATTTTGTCTTGCTAGTTATTCCACCACCTGTCCACCAGGTGTCCTCGGTCTTCCTCACCTGTTACATATCCCCATCATATGTCTTTACATCTGCCTCCAATATCCTCTTAGTGTCTTTGGGTGCAGTTGGATGTCATGTTCTAAAGTGATAATGCTGTATTTTTTAAACATTTATAAGAACAAATTCCTTGATATACAGCTCAGTCTCATACATATTGTACAATTCTTGTCTTATACATATTATTTCCTACTCATACACGCATGTGCAGGGAAAAGAAAGTGAGAAAAACAAACAACAACACCCCTCCACAGGTTAGCAACATATCTTCTTTGCCAGATATGACTTAACAGGGGACCATCTTTTCAAGTAAGTGTCCACCTGGAATTGCAAGCTTGTGGTTATGTTTTCCATACAGTCTACAGCTTTCAGTCTTTGGATCCACTGGTCCACAGTGGGTGGGTGGGGTTTAAGCCAGTATACAGTGATAATTTTATGGGCTAACACAAGAATTCTTGTTTTTTTCCTCAATCCCTTTAAACATACATTCCCTAGAATTATCTGGTGAGGTTCAAATGGTGTACTAGGACTGCGTGATTACAGAGGTTGCGTTAACCGAAAATATTCCGTCATTGACAGATTTTTTTTTTTTAAATGACGGAAAATTCTGAAGGCTGTCCGTCATTTTGACAGTAAAATACTGAGGGTAAATCTACCAAAGAAAGTTTTCACACAACACCATGAACAGAACCTGCTCACAGGTTCTCGCTGGTCTGTCTGTCTCTTAACAAGGCATCAAACAGTCCATAACAGCATCCTACCTGTACAGAACCAACAGCACCACTGTTCACAACTACGCTGAATACAACAGCGGTACTTCAGTCACATGACTCCCTGATAGTCCACCTATAGTAGACCCCCTGTCCAGTTGGTGCCAGTGTGCATATTAATCGGTCAGTGTTTAAGTCTTGTCTCATTGTTTAGCTGACTTTAGCCAAAATTAGATGCTACTTTGCTTGCACAAAAAGGGAAGACAGCTGAGTCTCACTTATTTTAGAAAGCCCAGTAAATGTGATGGCATTGATAAATGCAGTGAAAAAAGAGGGACTGATGCAGTGAAGGATGACAGATAAGCAAGGAATACGCCAGTTCTGATGACATTTGGTGTGTTATATGTACGCATTTTCTACCTTTCATGTGTTATTTGACGGCATGTCAATTTGTGCCCAGATCTGTGGTTCACATAACCCGAACTGTAACCCTCAGTGGATGGTATTTGACACTGCGTGAACATACACAAGGAAAGTTTAGAATGTCTATAGATAACACACCAATTAAAAGTGCCGTATATAATTATGCGAGTCGAGATATCACGTTGGTTTATCAGCCAGCAGCAACTACAGCTGCTGCATCATTGAGATGTTTTTGAACATTAAATTCTACTAAATATATCTCATTATCATTAAAAAATAAAAAGTTGAAATGACGGATAATATGTTATGACAGAATTTTTACGACCCTGTCCGTCAAAATGACGGATAATAAAAATGTGTAGCGCAACCTCTGATTGATTAATCGATTTTAAATTGAAATCAGATTTTTTTTTTTTTTTTTTTTTTTTGTAATAGGACGATTTTTATAAAAGGGAAATCATCAAATCGATTTCATCCCTCTCGTGTCTCTGGTCTACTGTAGGCTCCTCCTCCTAACTGTGAGGGCGGTCTTTCGCAGAAGTCTGTGTAATGACCTCAGACCTTAAAACTGTGATGGGCCCACAGTAATGATACCAGTGTAAGCCGTGGTCCACGCATGAATCCCCCAGTTCAAATATAACTGCATGGGGATCACTCATCTTACGTTGTCCACGCACTGGTCCGTACAGTACCACACCATCTTCTTCCGATCCGGGTCCAGGTCATGGGGGCAGTAGCCTCAGCTGAGTAGCCCAGACAGCCCTCTAACCCAGCCACATCTACCAACTCCAGGGGAATCCTGAGGCGTTCCCAGACCAGCTCAGAGATATAATCCCTCCAGCGTGTCCTGAGTGGGTCTCCTCCACACAGATCCCCCAATTTAAATATAACTGCATGGGGATCATTCATCTTACATGGTCCACGCACACACAACTGATACCTGTCACTGACTTACATTGGTATCACTTCTGTGGGCCTATCACGGAATTTTGGGGATTCCGTGATGCCATTTCAGATTTGAGGTATGGAGAAGTGTCTTGCATTGCGGGCTGCTCACAAAAATGACATGCCAACTTCTGTTGTCTTTTGTAGTTTTACCCAAAAATTGAAAATTGAGTTTTTAGAGAGAGGAAAAAAAAAAAAAAAAATCAGGATTATATTTTTGGCCAAAATCGTGCAGCCCTATGGTGTATGCATGTCTAAAATTTCTTGTATTTCCTTCTGAATTTTATTTCAATAAACTCCTAGGTTAGGACAGTCCCAAAAAATATGTGAGAAATCCCCAATTAGACCACATCTTCTCCGGCAAAGACAGCATGCTGTATTAATGGGTATTTCTATTATGCATATGTTTTCTAAAGTCTGCTATTACCTTTTTCCCTCTCTTGCTCCTAAAAATGTTTCTTCTTTATCCAAAATATCTCATTACAAATATCTTAATATTGCACTCACATCTGTCAGTGTGCAGATTATAAACATTCTTTTTATACACCCGTATCATTTGCTCATCTCCAAATACTCACAAGCTCCAATGTTGCATTCCAAAGACATTGTTATCATGTATATGGATGCCAGTTTTTTTTTTTTTCCACAAATATGTTGTCCAAATTGCTTGGTACCAAAAATAGATCTCAGTACATTGGTCGTCAGGGAGATGAAGGTGTGTATGAAAGTGTTAACTGCTGCTGTCAGAATCATGTTACTCTGACAATTTCCTACAAAGTGACAGAAAACTAAATCAGCTACACAACATCACGTTAACAAAGAATACGTGCGACAGCTTATGTTTATATTTGAGCATGAACATTTCTTTTAACTGGTAAATCCGTCACCTGGACAATGTCTTATGTTTAATAATCATGGTAATGTCTAATATAGTCAAACTATTACTAAAAATAAGAAGCATATTTACAAAGGGATTAGAGGTAATTGAGTCATCTGAGCTTATTTATATTTGATTGCCTTAGTCGGAGTAAAGATTGTGTTTTCATTGTGGAACCACCTGAACCAAGCAGGATGAGCTCGGAGCCCTTCCTGTTGATGTTACACCACAGTACCGCTACACCCGGTCGGTGGATTATCCAGAACTTTGTTGTTAAACATGAAAACAACTCAATCTTGTTATCGCTTATGCACCACCATCTACTTAACAAAAGGCTTCCCCAAATCCTTTGCCATGGTTCACTCCTAATAGTCTTAGTAGCATCAGTCTGAGAACAGACACAAAAGGAAGACACACTCCTCACACCCCCACAATTAAAAAAAAGATTAGAAGCAACCCCACAAATCCACTGCATTTACAACAGGTAAGGCAGCCTGAATGTGCTTGTTTTCCTAAAGAGAGGAACTTCACAGCGAGGCAACATGTCTCTATGAAGAAGAGCTAGCGCACTCTGATATGTACACGAAAAATGTTCACACCTCGTATTCAGTTATAAATCCATTATATTTTTATCACAGTTTATCACACAATTGTACATAGTCGGTTGAATAACTTGTATAAACACCGCACATAGTACTGTGGATCATTTATGTCAGCAAATAATGCTTGGAGTTTTTTTTTTTTTTTTTTTTTTTTTTACTTGGATTAAAAAAAATCCCTCCAGAGTTATTATAACTGTAATACTTTCTGTAACAGGTACAATAAATGCACTTTACACAGCCCCCAAAGGACTTCTGCTTCACCTTATACACACACACACAAAATGTTAACGTGTGAATCTACTTCTGTGATTTACCTTATCACGTTAGTGCATATTTGTTTGTCCAGAAAACAACCTGAGGTGCAGCCTGCAGAGAGAACAAAGCCACATTCTGCATACTAAACTGACATTTACTCAAAAGTTAAACTCTGCAGAGGAACACCGGAAATGTGTTTTAACACTACATTTCTAATTTCATAAATTGTTTGTCAAACTAATTATAATGATGAATATGTATTTCAGAATCAAAATCAAACCTGCAAATGAATCACTTTCTGCTCATTTCAAATACCATCCACCGTCCATCTGTCACTTACAGCCTTTACACACTGGGGGCGTGACAAACAAACGACACAAAAGTGTGAAATACTTACCCACAAATATTTTGCATCAGAGCTATGTTCACACCGGTGGTGACGAGTTAGCGACAGTTGCCACACTTGTTCTACAAAAGAATGAAATATATTCATGCCAGACTGTTCAACAGTAATAGGTTCAACATCACCCAGAGTCTCATTCTGCAGCCTGTGTGTCAGATCCACAGCCTTCTGTTCCTTTGCATTTATGTACCAGCGTTCAGGTAAGAAAACACAAACACTGCAAACTGGATCTGAGTCATATGATGCTCACTTCACAGAAATGCCTGTCTATCGTGATAGCTTAGATCAGGGGTGGCAAAGCACTTTAGCGTAAAGAACCAAATGAAACCCTTTTTACATGCAGACCTCAACATGTATTTTTTTATTACCTCCGCCAAGGAGGTTATGTTTTTGCCAGGGTTTGTTTGTTTGTTTGTTTGTCTGTCCGTTAGTGTGCAACATAACTCAAAAAGTTATGGACAGATTTTGATGAAATTTTCAGGGTTTGTTGGAAATGGGATAAGGAAGAAATGATGAAATTTTGGTGGTGATCAGGGTGGGGGGGGGCCCACGGGGGGGCCCAATTCCAACAAACCCTGAAAATTTCATCAAAATCTGTCCATAACTTTTTGACTTATGCTGCACACTAACGGACAGACAAACAGACAGACAAACAAACAAACCCTGGCAAAAACATAACCTTGGCGTGGGGGGGGGGGCCCACAGGGGGGGCCACTGATCAGCCTTGGCGGAGGTCTGCGCTCTCTGAGTGCTTCTAGTTTCGAAATGTATTTTAGGTCTGCTTCCATCTACATCTGTTGGAATGACTTTAATGAAGTGTTTTTCAACTTTGGGGTCGCCTGGAATTCAAATGGGGTCGTCAGAAATTTCTAGTAATTGATGAAAAAAAAAAAAAAAAAAAAACTTACTGATAAAAAATATATAGTGAGTTGAGATAGACGATCACAATCCATAAAAGACATGACAAACCGTGAAGCTGAAACTGAAGCACTGTGGTACTGTTTATTTTTGAAATGTTCACTGTGATCAGTTTCAGATGCTGCAGCTCTTTCATAATTCATAGTTTGACTTCTTGTTTGTTCAGTATTAATTGTCAGCCTTGTAAATCCAAGCTGGACTGACTGTACATATCTTGACCAAGGAAAATCAAATTCTCACTTTGTGTAGTAATCTACACCTGGCTTTTCTGCCTCCGTCCATAATAATATACATTATATAAACTAAATGTTGTCTAAAATTAATGTTTATTTGCAACATAGTATAGCAAAATATTACATGATCAAAAACAAATTAATTTTAGCAAAAAATATGTCTCTGTTTTGAATGTCTGGGGTCACCAGAAATTTGTGATGTTAAAATGGGGTCACGAGGCAAAAAAGGTTGGAAACCACTGTTTTAATAATTACAGTCAGTCTCAGGATCTGTTATCTCTATGTGTTCCAAAAGTCAAAATAGAACTAGGAAAGAAAGATTAGACGTTTTCTTCTCCCACTGCCTGGAAAAAACTACAGGAGGTAGAAAATGATGGATTTGGTCTCTTTAAATACAAAGTAATTTTAAATGAATGGGAAAAGGATAAATCTGGATGTAGATATTTTCAATCTGATTGAATCAGGTTATGCTTTGAGGCGCTTTCGAGGAACACTGCTGTACACTTTTAGTACCTTTTAAATTACTGGTGGTGTTTTACATGTACGTTTTTAGTTTGATGTTTTATATATGATTTTAGAACTGAATTTTACTGTGTTTTATATGTGGATGTATGGATGAAACTTCTATTTTCTGTAACTTCTGGGGTGACTGTTTTAATCAGGACACTCATTTTAATCTTAATGACTTATGTTGCTTAGTTAAGTAAAGGATCATAACAATTTTTTTTTTTTTTTTTTAAAGCTACACAACATATGGGTGCTTCTATGAAACTGGTCCCTAAAAACAGGACATGGGGGCTAAAAATTCAAACCAGATGTCGACTAAAGTTATGAAGCAAGTTTGGAAGCACTTTGGGTTTAATTTACTGAGATAAAATATTTTTCACATAAAACACTTTTAAATTATTTTTATATTATTTTTTTATACAAAAATCCACATGTAACACGGTAAAAAGGACACGAAAATCACGTGTTACTATTTTTTTGAATATCTTTTTAGTCTCTCACAGGTACATTTTGGGAATTGAACTAATTATGAAGGCAGTGTTTCACAAAAATGACAACTGTTGCAAAATCACTAGTGATTTGTTTGTGACTAACTGGGCAGGTTCTGCATGTAACACAAGTGGACATGATGGGTTACACATGAAACGTGGAATAAGACTGAGATTCATGAAAAGCCCACATGTCTGGATTAGAAATACCACTAGGATCAACACGTTAAACACAGTGTCTTTATTTATAGCGGTATATAAGACCATTTACAGCCATGTGTTCCAGATCAAATGCACTGACACCTAGGCTGCTTTACTGTCCCCATTTTGGCCCCAATATTTTATTAAAAATTCATTATTAAGAGTATAATTTTTTTTTTTTGCATTTATCTGAGGTCATCATTAGGTACATCCTAGGGGGAAATATGTCTAAATTTCTTTTATTATTGGGTCTAAAAAAGCTGGTAAAGTGCCAGGTAAAAAAAAAAAGGAAGGTCCGCACAACCTGTGAGCTCCCAAACCATTTATTCCATGTGACGTTTCGGGCCAAGGCCCTTCATCAGACTGAGGACATGTTTCATATGTAGCGTCTAATCACAACACGTGACCCGCGTTAAACGTCATAATAGAAAAGAGTCTATTAAAACTTTTCAAACATATGATCAATTGTCAATGATCAAGTGTCAAACATTTCAAAGTATCCACAAATACAAAATACACAGGTGTTTTATATGCAGTGTCCGACCAAAATAGCACGTGACATGCAATATACGTCATCTTAGAAGAGCAGAAAATAACTAATTAAGCTTTATCATACGTACAATCAATCATAAGTCATAAAGTGTTTCAAATGTCTATAAATATACATAATTTTTACTGATCAAACTGCTTTGCACTCATATTTGTAAACAGATATTAATCAAATTTCTACAGGTCCATGTAGTTATACTGTCCATCTGAATGTGGTGACAAACACCACAGCATGTGTGCACAGTTCTTATTAACAAAAATACAAGAACAGATTTACAAGAGCAAAAACAAAAGAAAAATTTTTTTTAAAAATTAAAAAATTAATATTGGGCAACGTTTAGATACATCCAAATAGACATCTAAACTGCAGTGTTGGAGTGAGGCTATATAATACATACACTGGAATGAAGTGGTCTATGTGAAGATTAATTTTAGGAACATATGAGAAATTTTGAGGAGTCTATAAAATGGTCTGAGATCAAATTCTTCATTGAGGCCTTTGGGGTTAAGTGTATCTAAAGTGTAAATAAAGTGCCAGGTACCAAAATAAACCCAGTTTCATTGAAGCACCCATATGGATTCTTCCACATCAACAGAGACTTACAGGTTAACTACATTACAAGTTGTTTGATAAAAGTCACATAAAACTTCTTACCTTATGGAGTCTTTGTTTTCCACAGTTGTTTTTAGGTCTGGTTTGTACTGAATCATGTCTTTAATACAAGTGTCCATAAGAACTGAATCATGCTTTGACATCACTTGTTTAAATGCAGAAAAAAACATAAGTTGATCCAAATACTGACATTATCTTAAGTGCAGCCTGTTTTACATTGGGATGTCTGTGCGGAGGCCCAGTTTTCCAAAAGTCTGCTGTTCCTTGTCTTTAAACACATGTCAGTGTGTCATCCTCACACAGTTCAGTCATCTGTCACTAAGGGGTCCTTTCAACAGTCTGCTTCTGCACTAAATGGGTTGATGAGGAGAGTGATTTCAGCTTTTTTTTTTTTTTTACTTCAGGTCACAGAATCTGTCCTCAGAACTTTGGTGCATCTGTGTGGTACTGAAGCTTCTGCTGCTCCATCTTCATTACACTCATCCAAAGTAAAGCTGAAATATCTGTGTTTTTCCAGATCTGTATTTAACTGAGCCTCGAATGACAGAAATATGTCTACTTTTCCACATGATTTTTCAAGCAGTTCATCTTCTGCTCACGAATTGCTGAGAATTTGGGAAGTACTTTGTCCGTGTTGGATGGATGGAGGTGAAAAGGCTCCAAGTTTGAGGCTTTGAAGTGAGACAGTAAAGTTGGCAAAAAAAAAACGTCTCCAGTTTCTTTCTATAAAGAAATGCAACTCTTCCCTTTCAGAAATAAAAGTCCTCTTCAAATTTTCGTTTTCCAGCCTTCGCTATCACGTTGCTGTCAGTAGAGTTTACCTGAAGCACACCTGCGCACGGTATTTACATTAATGATACATTCAGGGACGGTGGGAGATTTCTGTATTTTCACAGAATCGTTATTATTATCCCATTAAGTATTGTGTATCAGCATCATATCATATCCAAATGCATCCTAATACATCTTACAAATATTTATGACATTTTTAAAAAGGAAAAGAGCTGCTTAAGACTTTTTTTTTTTTTTCCAAAGGGACAGTGAATATAGAGCAGGGGTGTCAAACTCATTTTAGTTCAGGGGCCACATCCTCCCAATATGATGTGAAGTGGGCCGGACCAGTTAACCCTTTCATGCACAAATTATGAGAACCTTGATCAAAATTTTTTCCTGAGTGTTTTTATTCCTCTTTAGGCATGAAAAAAACAATGCGACTGAAAATTTTCTTCTGAAAAATAAATAAAATAAAAAAATAAAATAAAAATAATTGAAAAAATTTTTAAAATACATTAAAAAAAATAATAAATAAAAAAACAAAATTCTTATGAACCTATTTTTCATGAAGTTGCAAAAATGTCCACTCGGATGGACACCACACGTTTAATTTTTGATGCACAGACACATGTATTTACTGATAAATTGTGTGAAAACTATGGGGAGGGCTTGTGATTCTGGGGGTTTGTGATCAGGAGAGATCTACATAATGTTACCAGTTCATGTCAGAAAAGATATGTAGTGTCTTAAAACTTTAATAAATATATGTGTAAAAAAAAAACAACAACAACAAAAAACAATGAAAAGAACAACAAAATCCATGAATATACAAGAGAACAGCTGTAGAATAGCTGTCCACTGTAGTGACCACTATGCATGAAAGGGTTAATTACTAACATCATAATATATAAATAATGCCAACTCCAAACATTTCAATGTGTTTTATGGTGAAAAAAAGTAAAATTACATTAAGGAAATGTTTCCATCTATAAACTTTCCTTTTAAAAATGTGAATAACATGAACAACCATGAAAAAACTGACATTTATTAAGAAAAATAAGTGCAATTTTAACTAAATTTTGCCTGTGCTTATCATTTGTAAATGTGCATTACAACTTACAGATCACAATGGATCCGCAAATTTACAAAATATTACACTAACTGGCAGAATATTAGTAAAATTGCACTTATTTCTCTTAGGACATTTCTAGTTTTTCATATGTTTGTGAAAGGCTGGTTTGTAAATTTACACATTTTCATGTAATTTCACTTTTTTTTAAACACTAAAACAGAGGAAAAATTTGGAATTGTCATTATTTGTAGGTTTTTATGGTAGTATTTGACTGATCTGACCCACTTTAGACTAAAGTAGGGCTTTTTATGGCCCCTAAAGGAAAACCATTGACTGTTAATATCTTGAGTGTAATTTTTGTATTTCACAAATTCATCCCACGGGCCGGATTGGACCCTTTGGCGGGCCAGTTTTGGCCTCTGGGCCACATGTTTGACACCTGTGATATCGAGGGTATGCACATGACATCACCGCTAGCGGAAGTCACCGTGGTTCACTGAGTGGCAGAAAGAGGGAGATGAGTGACAGCATTGGCTTCAATACTGTCTAAACTGAAGAACAATATTTAATAAAAATGGGGAAGAGCTGTTGTGCCATTGACTGCACAAATAGGTTTAAAAAGCACTCGGAGCTATCGTTTTAGCGGCGACCTAAAGCCAAAGACAGAAGAAGCAGATGGATCGCTGCAATTATACAAATGCAGTTATACAAATAACTGGAATCCAGACAACAAAACCTGGATTTGTGGTTGTCATTTCATGTCAGGTAATGTTAATTTATGGTGTATTCTTGTGTAAAATCATACCTTAACTTACATATGGTTTTGGCTAACGTTCCCTCTTAGTAAAGCTCTTAATGTTAGCATCAGTCATTTAGTTCTATATTTCATAACTGAAATGTTTTTGTCTTCAGTTGTGTGATTCTGAACCTTGTGCTCTACATGATTTGTGAACTAGCGTAAACTGAAGCTAACCTAGTTTTCCACATAAGGGGGTACTCTAGCACAAAGCTGTTGTAGCTGTGTAGGATCAAGTATTTGATGTTCACTCTACTTAAATCTCCACAGTACCAGTAGATCATCCACTCACTTGGGTCAGTACTAAGGGTTCAACTCCAGTAAATCAGTAGTGAACTGTGAGCACTACTGCTGGGCCTTTACCTTGGCAATCACCGCCAAGAAAATTTGTCTTCACACACATAAAACCTCAAAAACAATAGTATGTTGAATTGAAAGCACTCACCAGCTGTAATCCTCTAATTAACGATGACGAGGATGTCAACAACTCTTTGGCTTCTGTATGCTTTCAGCCTTTGCATTGAGGATTTTCCCAGCGTTGAAATCAGGTTCATATAAATGTCAGGATATGTGATTTCCGGCCACATATCAATGTTCATAGACCACTTGTTGTTTGGTAGCTTGTATGGATCCATGTCCAGTCCAGTTGTCTTTAATTTCATGTTATATTCCACATTCTTCCCGGTCTCGCTGTAGTTACTGCTATGCTCCGCCATGTTGAGCCGATTCGTTTTTGCCACTCAGTCTGACTTAGTAAACTCACTTAAACTGAGGCTAACCTAGTTTTTCAAATACAGGGGAACTAGACAATAAAGCTACGACGAAGTATTAGAGCCACATAAGAAAATAAAAACACTTGTCACTATGACAATAAAGTCATAAAATATTGATATAAAACCTGTAATTTTATGAGAGTAAACTCCAATACAAAAAGAATCACAATATTATGAGAATAAATTCGTAGTTATAAAAAAACCTCATAATTTAACATAAATGTCATTCGCGAATGAGATTAAAGTTGTCATATTCTGACAATAAAGCCATAATATTACCAGAATAATGTGGTAATTTAAAAATAGGTGGTAAAAATCTCCTAATTTCCCAGAATCCAGGGGTCCCCTGCTGGTCCACAGCAGTAGTATCTGTGTTGTACAAAGTACTTGATATGAAGTAGACTCAGTAAATCTCCTCAATACCAGTAGATCATACATATATTCACTGGGGTCAGTACACGGCGTACAAGTGTAAATGCACTTCGGATCAGCTGGTTCTGGGCCCTAGTTTTGGACCCTGGTTGTCAGTAGTGATGAAACCATGTATATTTGTTCCAGGTAAAAATAGCGATGATCCCCTACACCCTGGATGTCAGGATACTCCATTCCTGTCCACATGTCAGTGTTCCTGGACCACTTGTTCTTTGGTAGCTCGTACGGATCCATGTCCAGTCCAGTTGTCCTTAATTTAATTTTATATTTCACATTTTCCTGGTCTCGCTGTGTTTACTGCTATACTCCGTCATGTTGAGCAGGTTGTTTTTTGCCACTCGGTCTGACTTAGAGGGGCGTGGCCCAGGGGGGAAGTGACGTATGTGCATACCCTCTATTAACAAACACAGTATGTGCCAATACACAAAATTGTAGGCAACACTAATGTCCATTTTGAGTCCTTACATAAAACAACATGATTCACATTAAACAGTACAATCCCAGTGATTTCAGTCAGCATTGCTTATATCCACTTCTAAATCCCCCTGATGTGCACCATTCATTAGTATCTGTGAGCAAAATTGCCCATTTTTTCCCCTAATGGTGAAGCCACGACCCGCCCTACTCTGCCTCTAATTGGCTAGTACTCGCTGCCTTCACTGATTAGATTAGTTCACTTTAGGCATGAGGACTGCTCTGCCAATCAGAGGCAGAGCAGGGTGGGTCATGCCGAGTAAAATATTGCTAACTAGCCGGGCCACCTCTGGAACCTGATTGCACCCATTTGATTGACAGGTCACTGCACATCTCATTGAAAGATGCGTGATTATTGGAAATGTGAACGAGAAAGGCAGAATAAACGTCTTTCAAGTGAGGGGTGCATATTGAGAGAACCTATTTTCATGGAATACATAATTCTGAGGTAAGTTTTAAGGTGGTTTCAGAATGAGTCACCATTAAACCACTGGCCATATGACTGTATATTTAGAGGAGAAGAGATTTTGTCACCAATAGTTCAACTATGTGAGTAGGCTAATGTTATGAAAGGCTAGCGTTATGAAACTCGAATGTTATGAACAGCTAACGTTAGCCTATGTTTGCCTAATGTTGAATACATTTACATTCATGCAGGTGCTTGTGTGACCAGTAAAACCTACAAACTGCTCCTGATCAAGTCATGATAATTTTATAATACTGAACAAATACTGCTGACGGATTTTTGGGTAAACTAAATAGAGTCTGACATGTCACTGTTTCTTAAACAGGACATTTTTCTGAACTACTTCAAAAAAAAAAAAAAAAAGAAAAGCAAAAATTGAGAGTACACCCACTTCTCCAGAGACCACAACACTACTGTACAATCCATTATACTCATTCAACAATGACATATGACATACTTTTCATCACCCATACACTTTCGCTGCTAAATTGTATGTAAGTATAGAAATGAATGTATAGACTAATGCCCCTGTGATCATCCAACGTCTATTTGTTTTTTTGTTTATTTGTTTGTTGTGATGATATCTATGTCATCATCATTATGTGGTTTTTTTTGGGGTTTTTTTAATTTTTAATTTATAGCGAATGAGTGATGTATCAGTGTTGGCTGTTTTATGTCTTGTTCCGTCACCTGCCTAGGGACTGCAGATAAAAAGTAGTTATTTTTACTAATTCTGCCATATTTACATGGGTGTATTTTTTTTATCCAACAATGTTCATAAATATGCATGGTCCCTAAAAAAATAAATCAATAAATTAAAAAAAAAATAAAAAAAATTATGCTACATTGTACGCAACAAACATATATACGCACACAATTTAAGAGTGGTAGATGACTTTATATCAGACAGTGGAGGCAGGTTTGATAGTTCATTAATTATCATTTTAGATGTTTAGTGAATGAGCTGAGGGTGGGCAGGTCATGGATAATGGTTGGTAATGTGTTCCAAGTTTGAAAGGCACAGCATGGAAAAATGGCCTGTCCAAAGGCACTTCTTCTAGATGGAATTATTCAGTCAGCTCTGGCACCAGCCCTGCTCAGTGTGTTTTGGGTTAAGAGCCCCAGAGGCCTAGAAGTTTCCACATGCTCTTCTTTATCTTCATGATTTTTGTGTTTCAGTGAAAATAATGTTGCTAGCAGTCAACACATCCATCAGTGTTTTTGTTATGTGACATCTTGTTGAGACAAGTGATTCGCTGATGCCTTTATTTGTGGAGTGAAAGCTTGGAAAAATTGATAGTGTTGCTGCATTATGTTGTCATTCTGTGTGAAGGTACTCATGTCATAAACAATGGTTTGAAAAAATATGATGTAACACGGTGGTGGTCACAGAAAGAATTTGATTCCAGCACCAGTGGGTATGGGCCTTTCCGTGTGGAGTTTGCATATTCTCCCTGTGTCTACAAGGGTCCACCCCCCCACCCCACCCCACTACCACCACCATCACCATCCAGAGCAGTGCTTTTCAACCTTGGGGTCGGGACGCCACGTCAGGTCGCCTGAAATTTCTAGTAACTGATATAAAATTCAAATAAAAACTTACTAATATAAAATCTATGGTGATCTGAGAGAGATAATCCCAATCCACAACAAACATGACAAACCGTGAAGCTGAAACTGAAGCACTGTGGTACTGTTTATCTGTCAAATGTTCATTGTGGTCGGTTTCAGATGCTGCAGCTCTTTCATAATTCCTAGTTGGAGTTCTTGTTTGTTCAGTATTAATTGTCAGCCTTGTAAATCCAAGCTGGACTGACTGTACATATCCGGGCCAAGGAAAATAGAATTCTCACTTTGTGCAGTAATCTACACCTGGCTTTTCTGCTTCCGTCCATAATAATATACATTATATAGACTAAATGTCCTCTAAAATTAATGTTTATTTGAAATATAGTATAGTATACTATTACTCATGATCAAAAACAAATTAATTATATAATAATAATTTGGATGAAAATTTCAGGAAATGTTGATACTGGCACAAGGAACAAATGATTACATTTTGGTGGTGACTGGGGGTGGGGGGGCCGCTGATCCACCTTGGCGGAGGTCTGTGGTCTACGAGTGCTTTTCTAGAAAAGAGAGTGCAGACCTCTGCTAAGACAGATCAGTGCACCCCACCCCCCACCCCCGATCACCACCAAAATTTAATCATTTGTTCCTTGCGCCAGTATCAACATTTCCTGAAATTTTCATCCAAATCCGTCCATAACTTTTTGAGATATCTTGCACGTGGACAGACAGACAGACAGACAGACATGGGGGGGAGGGGGGTCTGCGCTCTCCAAGTGCTTGTAGTAGATCAGTAGATGGTTTTGGTCTCTAGTGGCTGTTTAAGGGTCTTCATGGGTTAAGACCTGCTGTCTGAACGTAGCCTAAATCACCTGTAGGTGTGAATGTGAAGTGAATAGTTGTTGGTCTGTATATGTCAGCCTGGTGACACATCCAAGGTAAAACCCTTCAACCTTCACCTGTTGGTAGTTGGGATAGGCTCCTGCACCCTCAGGACCCTCATGAGGAATAAGAAAATTTATTAATGAATGCAAATGAACTGCACTAAAACCCCCTCGGATGTGTAAAGAAGTTTTTCCATGTAATTTCTGTCCATGTTTAAACCTGATTATTCTCTGCTTTTTGGGTAGTTGTCTTGTTTCCATGTTTTTTACCAGTGAGTGTTTGTTTGGTTTTTTTTCCCTGGTTGGATTTTTTGATTTTGTTGTGCTTTCTCTCCCTCTCTCTGGGTTTTTCATGAGGGCATTTTTTTATCCAGTAGGTTTTTACTGACCACAGTGATTTTTGCACACAGGAACTCTTCAGCTCCCTATTTACCTCCACTTACCTGTCCAGTGATTCCCTCAGTGCCAGCCTTGCTCGCTCACTCACTTGAAGGCCTCTCCCCATAAATTCAGCCGAATATTCCTCCTCACCGTATCCCCTCATCTGCCTGAAGATTCCCCTCATCATCCTGAACCAGCACAAATATTCTTCCTGTCGCTCTCTTCTCTCAGTGTTTAAATAAAGATTCACTACCTTGGGTTTCTGTGTTTGGGTCCTGTTCTATGAATTTTGACATCAGTGTGTTGAAGAAAAGCTATTAAATGTTGGATAGACGGTGCTGTTTGTCAAACAAACATTGTGTAGTTATGAAATTCACAGTCACAGGCAGTGATAACAATGTTCCACTGCACTGAAGAGTGAAGTGTCTAAAAGTGTGAATGAATTTTTACATTATAATGATTTAGAAATAGTGATTTGACAGACATCTGTTGTTTGCAGGTATGAACAATATTAACATTTTACTATAGCAACAGTATTTCCATTTAATTAACATTGTTTTTATGAATGTTTATTACCTCCACCAAGGAGGTTATGTTTTTGCCAGGGTTTGTTTGTTTGTTTGTCTGTTTGTTTGTCTGTCCGTTAGTGTGCAACATAACTCAAAAAATTACGGACAGATTTTGATGAAATTTTCAGGGTTTGTTGGAAATGGGATAAGGAAGAAATGATTAAGTTTTGGTGGTGATCAGGGGTGGGGGGGGCCCACCGGGGGGGGGGGGCGGCAGACCAGAAAATTTCATCAAAATCTGTCCATAACTTTTTGAGTTATGTTGCACACTAACGGACAGGCAAACAAACAAACAGACAGACAAACAAACCCTGGCAAAAACATAACCTCCTTGGTGTGGGGGGGGCCCACGGGGGGGGCCACTGATCAGCCTTGGCGGAGGTC